>NC_064255.1:20666259-20967806 GCF_003254725.2 Canis lupus dingo | reverse complement strand
GAACTGAACCCTCTTACACTGTGGCTGGGAATGCAAACTGGTGCAACCAATCTGGACAACGGTATGGAGGTTCCTCAAAAAGTTAAAAATAGAGCTACCCTACAATGCAGCAACCGCACTACTAGATATCTACCCTAAGGATACAAAAATACTGATTCAAAGGGGTGCATCCACCCCAATGTTTATAGCAGTATTATCAACAATAGTCAAGTATGGAAAGAGCCTAAATGTTCATCAACTGATGAATGATTAAAGAAGATGCGGTATATGTACACAATAGAATATTGGCCATCAAAAAGAGTGAAATCTTGCCATTGCAATGATGTGGATGGAGCTAGCATGTATTATGCAAAGCAAAATAAGTCAGAGAAGGACAAATATGTGGAATTTAAGAAACAAAATAGATCGACGTGGGGAAGGAGAAATAAAAAGAGGGAAGCAAAACATAAGAGGACATCCATAAGAGACTTTTGCAAATCATAAGAGGACAAACCATAAGAGACTTTTGACTATGGAGGACAAACTGAGGGTTGTTGGAGGGGTGGTGGGCGGGATACAGGCTACATAGATGATGGGCATTAAGGAGGGTACTTGTGATGAGTTCTGGGTGTTGTATGTGAGTGATGAATCACTAAATTCTATTCCTGAAACCAGTACTACCCTACATGTTGACTAAGTAGAATTTATTTATTTATTTTTAAAGATTTTATTTACTTATTCATGAGAGACAGAGAGAGAGAGAGGCAGACACAGGCAGAGGGAGAAGCAGGCTCCATGCAGGGAGCCTGAGGTGGGACAAGATCCCGGGTCTCCAGGGTCACACCCTGGGCTGAAAGCAGCGCTAAACCGCTGAGCCACCCGGGCTGCCCCTAAGTAGAATTTAAATAAAAACAACACATTGAAACAAACAAAAAAGTTAATCAAAATTTATTGTTTGTTTTGAGACTACTACTACTGCCATATTTAAGCATTTTATTTTTAATTTATTTTTTAATTTAAATTCAATTAGCCAACATATAGTACATAATTAATTCCAGATATAGAGTTCAATAATTCAGCAGTTGCATATAATACTCAGTGTTCATCACATCACATGCCCTATTTAATGCCCATCACCCAATTACCCCATCCTCCCACCCACCTCACCTCCAGCAACTCTCAGAGTTAAGAGTCTCTCATGATTTATCTCCCTCTCTAATTATTTCCCATTCACTTTTCCCTCCCTTCCCTATGATCCTCTGTGCTGTTTCTTATATTCCACGTATGAATGAAGCCATATAATTGTCTTTCTCTGATTGACTTATTTTGCTCACTTAATGCCCTCTAGTTCCATCCACGTCGATGTAAATGGTAGGTATTCATCCTTCTGACAGCATCACATCTTCTTTATCCTTTCATCTGTCGATGAACATCTGGGCCCTTTCTATAATGTGGCTATAGAAGACATTGCTACTATAAACATTGGGGTGCAGGTGCCCCTTCAGATCATTACATTTGCATCTTTGGGTAAATACCTAGTAGCACAATTGCTGGGTCATAGGGTAGTTCTATTTTTTACTTCTTAAGGAACCTCATACTGTTTTCCAGAGTGGCTATACCAGTTTGTACTCCCACTAACAGTGTAAGAGAGTTCCCTTTTCTCTGCATCCTCACCAATATTTGTTGTTTCCTGACTTGTTAATTTTAGCCACTCTGACAGATGTGAGGTGCTATCTCATCATGGTTTTGATTTGTATTTCCTTGATACTGAGTGATGTTGAGCATTTTTTTCATGGGTCTGTTGGCCATTTGTATGTCTCCTTTGGATAAAGTCTGTTCATGTCTTCCTGATTGGCTTATTTGTTTTTTGGGTATTGAGTTTGATAAGTTCTTTATAGATCTTGGATATTAGCCCTTCATTTGATATGTAATTTGCAAATATCTTCTCCCATTCTGTAGGCTGCCTTCAGTTTGTTGACTGTTTTCTTCACTGTGCAGAAGCTTTTTATCTTGATGAAGTCCCAATAGTTCATTTTTGCTTTTGTTTCCCTTGCCTTTGGAGACATATCTAGAAGTTGCTGCAGCCAAGGTTGAAGAGGTTGCTGCCTGTATTTTCTATAATTTTGATGGATTCCTGTCTCACATTTAGGTCTTTCATCCATTTTGAGTTTATCTTTGTGTATGGTATAAGACGATCCAGTTTCAGTTTCTACACATGGCTGTCCAATTTTCCCGGCACCATTTGCTGTAGAGACTATCCTTTTTCTGTTGGATATTCTTTCCTGCTTTGTTGAAGATTAGTTGACCATAGAGTTGAGCGCCCACTTCTGGGTTCTCTATTCTGTTCCAAAGATCTATGTGTCTGTTTTTGTGCCAGTGCCATACTATCTTGATGATTATAGCTTTGTAATATATAAGCACTTTATTGTAGCATTATCACATTTAATCTTTGTGATGACCTCTCTATGATGTGGGTACCAATTTTACCTTTAAGTAAACCTGGGATTAATTATATGAAGCAGCTTCCCTAAGGTCAAACATCTAGTAAGCGTCAAAAATAAAAATTTTTATCTGTCTGATTTTATCTAATTCCTAGTCAGTAATGTTATATCATATGCTGTAACAATTTCTGCATTGAGTAGGTCTCTTTGTTAGATTCCCCAGTTTTCATAGTGGGATGTCAACATTCCCAATTATATGTGGTTAAATATAAAAATCCACTGCAATTCAGAGCTAAAGAAATTCACTGTAATATCATGCTGCGATAATAAATGTAAATTCTGTTACTGACCATTTCTAAGAAAAGCCAAAATAAGAGATTTGATATGTATGAAGATCCTTTCATGGGAAACCAGTCTTTTTATTCTTTTAGAATTCCTATCATTTAACTAGGTATAAACAAGAGTAGGTGAAATATGAGGTATGATAAACAGATTTTGTACCTGAGCACTAGGGAGAAAAATGTATCACAAATTAAAATCATACAAAAAGTTGGATTGACAGAGAAGGACAAACATTATATGGTCTCATTCATTTGGGGAGTATAAAAAGTAGTGAAAGGGAATAAAGGGGAAAGGAGAAAAAATGAGTGGGAAATATCAGAAAGGGAGATAGAACATGAGAGACTCCTAACACTGGGAAATGAACTAGGGGTGGTGGAAGGGGAGGTGGGCGGGGGTGGAGGTGACTGGGTGACGGGCACTGAGCGGGGCACTTGATGGGATGAGCACTAGGTGTTATTCTATATGCTGGCAAATTGAACACCAATGAAAAATAAATTTATTAAAAAAATACAAATTTGTATTTGCTTTTGGTTTTGGTTTTATTATGCTACACATATACTGAGTTTGAGGCTATGGTATAATATACATGTGGAAATTTCCAATATTTCTTGGAGTTACAGATTCAAGATTAGAGAAAGGAGGTCAGAGCTGTGAGTAGAGGTTTGGTAGTTAGCTCTGCAGAAGTGACAGTGAAATTAGGAGAACAAAAGTTTCAGGACAAAATAAAAGAAAAAAAGAAGCTAAAAACTACATGCCCCAAACTCCTTTGCTTAAAATTTAAAGGAGATCTCTTTCCTGCTACAATTTCTGTTAACAAGCAATAGGGTGAAATGTGACATGTTAGAACAGTTTAGTCATAGGATTCGGATCCTAGTAGCTAGACCCCAGCTTCATGAGCAGAAGGGCATGTGCAGTGATAGAAGTGGTAGGGCAGAAGCAGCTTCCTGACCTCTGAGTCATATGAATGACAACGTGCTCTTGGATTCAGTAGTACAGTGGTGTCCTTTCTGACTTCTACTCCTCCAATCCATCAAATAATTTTGTAAGCAACTCATTCCCAGTATTCAATCCCATAGTGCTTGAAATATATACTTTGTTTCTACACTGGACTCTTATTGACACAAATGGTCAACAGGGCCACATTTTGTGAATGTAAATCAGGAAGAAAAAAGATTGATGAAAATCTACTGGTTTTAAAAGTTAAGAGTCACCTAAATGATTTTTAAAAATATTTTATTTATTTATTCACAAAAGACAGAGAGAGGGGCAGAGACATAGGGAGAGGGAGAAATAGGCTCCCTGAGAGAGGCCTGATGTGGGACTCGATTCCAGGACCCCAGGATCACGACCTGAGCCAAAGGCAGATGCTCAACCACTGAACCACTTAGGCACATCAAGAGTTACCTAAATGTTACTGACAATGTAACTTCAGTAGAATTGGGAGAATGGTTATAATAATAATAATGGTGATGATAATGATGAAGATATTAATAACTCTTGAGTGCCTATTGTGTGACAAGCACACTTCTAATTGTGTTATCTGCTTTAACTCAATTAATTCCATAACTACTTTTTGAGGTGTGTGCATTAAATCCCTGTTTTACAGATGCAAAAACTGAAACATTAAGATTTTATATCCGGTGCCCAATATCATTCAACTATAAAGAACTGAGGCTGTAATTGGAAACCCAGCAATCTGGCACCAGAATTGATGCTTCTAATCACTAGGCTATTTTGTCACGAAATTTGAGTAGAGAGTTTAAAGGGGCAAAATAAATGTTGAAAAAGCAAACGATGAGATTGACATAAGAGTTTGTGTAAAATGGTGGTGAAAGAAAGCAAAACCCAAGCCTTCCTTTAAAAAAATCAGGAGAGCAGTAAGTTTTTTTCTGATGGTTGTCATTGCTTCAGCACAAGAGGTATATGTGCATATTTCAAAGTGGAGTGGAATTAGCACAACGGGAGTCATAGAAGTGAGGGTAATACTGGGTGCAGAGGAGAAAAGAGGCAGTGTGTGGGAATCACAGTCAAGAAGAGGGAACAACTAGGAAGAGAAATCACGGTGAGGAGAAATACATATCAAATTGCTGAAGACCAGAGATAAACTAATTCACAGTTGGTGGACCCAATACTTGGAGGTAAGGAACTACCAAATACTCATTTTTTTTTTTTTTTTTACTTTATGAGAAATCTTCTAACATATACCAGCATTTTCTAGCCTTTGTAGGCAGAGTATGGTGGCTAGAAATGATCCTGTATTAAATGATTGTAGAGACATGACAGTGATTTGTGGGAGGATGGGTTACAATTTTGAACTCAGAGTTCTTCATACTGAAGAACTGCCACTGGGTTTGAAGTCACAGGAAAATGAATTAAAGGTGTATAGAAGTCATGGCAAAACATCACAGTTTCTTTTCAAATATATGTGTCTGCTTTTTATATTGCCATTCTCCTTTGGTGAGTTAAATGGATAACAGGACATTTCCAATTAGTCAGACTTCTGTTGGAAATTTTACAATAAGTAAAATCACAGACAACTGAAATGATTTCCTAAGCTCACCCAGCCAGATTGTGATCAGATATTAGTGTACAGCCCTCAAATCACACTCATTTCCAGATGCCTAAGCAACAGAGTATGAGTAGACAGCAGAAAAAACAAAACAAAACAAAACAAAACACCAACATTTTGGTGAACATGAACATTCTTCATTTTCTAGATTCCTTCATTGTGTGTTCAGTGTCTGCACATTTTGGTTCACTCAACATATGGAAATACCTACTATGTGCCAGATCTGCACTAAGCTGTTGGAATATCCTGGATGTTCTAAGTTCGAAACTCGGGTATGGCTTGCTCTAGGAAGTTACCAGTGCCCATGTGGTGGTGATGACAGTAGTTACACATAAAGGCAATGATTACGTAACACGATGACTCAAGAATTTCAGCATTGGATCCAGCCAACACAGTTTCTCAGGATCTGTAAATTTGCTTCCTTCTTTCAATCTAAATGTCTCAATCAGAAACCTGAAACTGATGTAATCATGTCTGGCAGATAAGACTGCTTTGAAATTCATATTTCATAAGAATTCCAGTAGCTGATTCTAGTGTCTTGCAAACAGTGCCTTTCCTAGAGTTTAAATAAAACATGGGAGAGCACCAAGAGGACAGGTTACTGATTAGAGTTGAGGGTGTCTTGAACCCAGAGCACCAACCTGAGGTAACAGCTAAATCAAGGCAAACCATGATGGTATACAGTGAAGATGTACGCGAGGAAGAGAAAAATCTGACAATACCATAAGTATTACAAAGCAATATGTTTTGCTGTGTACAGTTTGGCATGTAGGTGTGCACACAAATTTACATGGTGCGGCAAATGAATGACATCTTAAATTTATTGATCTCCTCTTTTTCTGATCAAGAATATCTGTTTCCAGTTTATTGAGGTATAATTGACATATAATACGGTGCAAGTTTAAAGTATACAATATAATATTCATCTTTGTATATGCTATGAAAGGATTAACCACAATAAGTTTAGTTAACCTCCATCGCCTCAAAATAAACAAACAAGAAAACATCCATCATCTCATACAGTTCTAATTCTTTTTCCTTGTGATGAGAATTTTTAAGATCTACTCTCTTGGCAACTTTCAAATATATAAACAGTATTATTAGCTACAGTCATCATGCTG
Organism: Canis lupus dingo; assembly: GCF_003254725.2. NCBI lineage: Eukaryota > Metazoa > Chordata > Mammalia > Carnivora > Canidae > Canis > Canis lupus. The sequence goes on along the minus strand of NC_064255.1, from coordinate 20,961,354 downwards.
TACATTTTATCCCCAGAAATTATCTAATAACCAGAATACTTTCAAAGACTGTGTCATCATTTGTGTTTCAGCTATCAGATGATTTTTCTAGTAACATTTCTCACAATGGTGTGAAAGTTATGAATACTGGGAACATGTACGTGTTTTAAAAAAGACAAAACAACAACCAGCAATTCCTGAAGTGTACTCTAGATCTCTTTAATCTAAGTTTCTGTGGTGGGGATTGTGCAAATGCATTTTAACCACAACATCTGAAAACTCATAAGAAATTTTAACTTGGGCTTACAAAATATACGGTGTCTTCAAGAAGAGTTTTATACAATTATTTATTTATTTATTTATTTACTTACTTACTTATTTTTAAAACTTTTATTTATTTATTCATGGGAGACAGAAAGAGAGAGGCAGAGACACAGGCAGAGGGAGAAGCAGGCTCCATGCAGGGAGCCTGATGTGGGACTCGATCCGGGGTCTCCAAGATCACACCCTGGGCCAAAGCCAGCCGCTAAACTGCTGAGCCACCCAGGGATCCCCATTATTTAAATTCAATTTGCCTACAGATAGTATAATAGTATTATGCAAATTTTCACCTCTTTGGCTATTTCTGCTTTTCTAGGAAGAAGGTCTATAGGTTTTTTTTTCCCCAAAAAACTGTTCCATGAGGCCAAAACCAATACATCGAATTTAAGCTCTGGACAGAGTTCTTCTAGCCATCTACTTCTAGTTTTGTTATTGTTGTCATGTTGTTATTTACTCTGATTCATTCTAGAGATAACCTGAGTTGATCTAGGTACTTGAGAAGAGTTTCCTTAGGGAGTGGTCCTAGACCAAAGCAAGCAATGATTGCAGTTAGTTATAAAAAAGCACGGGGATTCCGAGGGGAAAGCCTCCCAAGCAAAGGCAAGCAGTGTGTTCAGTTTTTATGTGGGCAGGGACTCCACTCATCTTCCCTGAGGAAATCAAAGGCCAGGGAGAATGAAGCCTGTAAAGGCAGGAGGACTGAGGTGTGAGCTGAGTCTGGAAACAAAGGCTTAGCCAGATTGTGTGGCTTCATAGACATGTCGAAGTTTCCTCTGGGAAGCCACTCAAATGTTTTCAGCAGAGATATTTCAGAGTTAAATTAGTTTAACTTTCAAAAAGAAAAAACAACCCATACACCTGTTGACACACTGAAACATTCTAGAGGAAGGCAAGTATGAATATAGGAGGGACAGCTGGAAGGAATTGCAGGATTCTGTGCAAGCTCTGGTTGTAACTTGAATTAGGAAGCATGAATGGAAGAAAGAAACTGAAGCACAGTAGCAAACCAGTCATACCTAAAGAATACCAGAGAGAAAACTATTAACTTCCACTCCTGGACTTTTGGCTTTTTCAACTAGAGTGGAGGTTCTCCTTCAACGCAAGGAACCCCTGGGAAACACGGAGTTTCATGATGTGGAAAGGAGAAAGAGTTGTTAACTCCCAAACATGTTGAGTTTCAGTTTCCTTTGAAAAAATGAAATATCTATGTCTTATAGGCAGCTGAATGCATAAGTCTAAAAATTGAAGACATTAAAACTAGCAGTGAACACTTGGGAAACATTTGGATTCTTAACTTAGTCTTAATCTTATCTTGTTAATGACACTGAGCCCAGAAGTGTCTCGTCGTTCCCACTCTGATATACTGCAAGAGTGCCTCACAATATTTTTTATCCAATTTGCTGAAGAAAAATCCATATACTTTCAAGACACAGCTGGCAAGGCATCACTTTTTTAAGTTTTCCAATTTAATATCATCCCAGAGCACCTTCAAATTTACTCTGAATCCCAATAATCTCCAGTTCCAAAATCCAGGCTATTAATTTGTGTGTGCATATACACAAATAATTTTCCCTTATGGGTTAGATATTTATGTTCTGCTTCTCCAATGAGATTTCCAAACGCTTGAAGGGGAAAATCAGCTTCTTTTCCTTTTAAAGCATCTTCCATAAAAATAATTTCAGAGCCAGTGATTCTACTTTCATAGCAGACGTCGGGGACATTTAATTTTTAAAAAATGTAGTCGGCATGTAAAATGTAATTAGAATCACAAGGAAAATAGGAACATTTGGGAAGACAGAGTATAAACAATAGGCCATAAATCTCTGCAGTGGGGATCACATGTAGCAAGTATGAAGGCACTTTGGAGAGTCTGAAACGAATTCAATATGATGGAGCAGAAAGAACAGATTTTTTTATATTCAAACTGTTCTAGATTTGAAGGGATCTTCTATTCCTTATCATCCATATGACCTTGGGCCTGTGAATGAATTCTCTGAGACTGTTGAGAGTGTACCATGTGTACTAGACATCTCCACCAGTCCTTCCTGAGTATTGCCAAACGAAAAGGCCTAACTGTCCTCTGACCTTGAAATGTGCCTTTCTTTTAGTTTGCTGTGTAGGCAATTCTAAGAGGTAGGGGAAAGCAATCACAGTATTGTACTAATACTTCCTCCTATCATCTGTGAAATGGGTACAAAAATTCTACCTCATGGTATGACAATAATGATACAATGACTGACATTTCGATAGGCTCTTAGGAAATGTTAGTTCTAACGTTCCCACATAATTGTGTCCTTCAATTAAGTTCAAACATGGTCTGCTGGAAAAGTTGAGGAATTGATTTTTGTTTCAAAGAAAAGATTAGTAGTAGAGTGTTGAGCCCTGGAGGCTACTGAGCAGAGGAAGGAAAGATGTTTTTGGAAAACACAGCTTTCAAAAAGAAATGCTTTTGCAAAGGTAGAGAGGATCCTAGTGACTCATATTATAATTGTTCACACATTACATCACTCTTGGATACTGTATACACACAGGGCTTTTTGTGATCTTAGCCTAAAGATGCCTTCCGAGAATAGATCCTTTAAATTTATCCTTGGTGAATGATATGTCAGTCTTAATTTACAGGGTATAATCAAACAAGGCTTTAGATTTTGTTGCCAGAGTCAAGGAAGGAAGTTTACATGGTTTTAGGAGGACATAATTTTCCTTTGCTTTTCCAGTGCAGTCTTGCAGTCTTCTGACTATATCGGGAAGGAAAGACAAATAATTTTAGGAAATGAGAGCATGGTATGAGGAATCACTGAGATTTTGTAAAGGACAAAGCATCCACACCAGGACAATGCTGTCATCAAACAAACACCACCTTGAAACCTGTACCTACCTGATTGCAAATCTTTTTCTCTTCTAACCACTGACCTCATTTAAGCTTTTAGATACTAAAGACTTCACCATTTTTGGTCTTATAAGAATATAATTTACTTCAACAAAATCACTTAAATCTATACTTTCCACAAACCATTTGACTCTCTCACTTCTGACTCCCAACCCTCTCATTTACTTTAGTTTCAAAGTTTAAAACACATATGCCTTCCAGGTGTCTTATATATTTACCTAAATTGGAAACTGCAACTTGAAACCATTTTTCCTTCCACTTAAAGGCTCGATGAGTCATGTTCTATATCTGACTATTATTAAATTTCCCTGAAATATCATATGCCATCCTTTATCCTCAAAGATGATTCCGCCTATGGCAATAAGTAAAAAAAGAAGTGTCATATAATTGCTTTTCAAAAAAAGGTGATAGATTTCTGTACATCTCTCCACACCTTCTCATCTTGAGATTTGCACTCAATACTACTTTCTAGGCAAGCCAGGGAAACTGTCCTATTTTTAAAAGAGGTTTTTTTTTTTTTTTTTTGTCTACTATCATTATAAAAATTTAACCTAGTTGTAAGTTGAGGTTACTTAGATAAAATTAATCTACATATCCACAATGATTTATACAATGCTTCCTATATTCCTAGCTCTATTCAATGTATTGATAATAAAATTAATTTCACAACCTTGTTCTTAAGAAATGTATCAGATAATAGAGGAGATACACATCAAAACAGATAATTTTATTCCTTTACATTAAGGATAATGATAGAGATAGAAGGTTATTGTAAATGTATTAAGAATAGAAGGGTATATAACCTGGAGTTAAGGTTAGATTTTTTTTTACCAAGGTTGACAATCCATAAATTGCATCATAAAAGATAAAAAGGAATTAGCTAATAGGAAAGGTCTCTTCCGGGATCCCTGGGTGGCGCAGCGGTTTGGCGCCTGCCTTTGGCCCAGGGCGCGATCCTGGAGACCTGGGATCGAATCCCACGTCGGGCTCCCGGTGCATGGAGCCTGCTTCTCCCTCTGCCTGTCTCTGCCTCTCTCTCTCTCTGTGACTATCATTAAAAAAAAAAAAAAAAAAAAAGGTCTCTTCCAAGCAAAGATTCATGTGCACTTAGGTCAGAAACACATGGAGGGTAGGAGTAGACACTGAAAAAGTTATGAACTATTGAATGCTGTTGGAGTGACTTAAAAATCTGGAGAGGGAGGCAAAAGCTGTATCTTAGAGAACCCCATATGCTACTTAAGGAGCTTACTTTGTATATGGTAAATAATAGAATGTTATTTAGCGAAGATGGCACATTTACATCTGCATTTTAGTTTGAAGGCAGTCAGTTGTGAGGAAGCAAACTGATACAACTTAGATGGATAAGGTTGAAGCTAATCCATAAAATAAAGGATGACAACAGTCTTTTTAAACATCTTTTTCAGTTTTAATCTTCTAATTTGAGTGTTGTTGACATACAATGTTATATTAGTTTCAGGTTTACAGCGTTTAATCTTTAATGTTGGTGTGCATACTGAATATAGCATAAGCCTAATATAGTAGCTCATTCTTATTCAAGATTCGAGTTAAGGGACGCCTGGGTGGCTCAGCGGTTGAGCATCAGCCTTTGACTCAGGGCGTGATCTGATCCCAGAGTCCGGGACCAAGTCCCACATCAGGCTCCTGCAGAGAGCCTGCTTCTCCCTCTGCCTATGTCTCTGCCTCTCTCTCTCTCTCTCTCATGAATAAATAAATAAAATCTTTAAAAAAAGAAGATTCGAGTTAAGAACGTATATTCAATGGGAAAAAAATAACAATTGAATTTGGGCAATCAGCCACTTCTCTGATTTTGGGATGATAATACATACCTTAGTTCATTTATGAGGATAAAGAAAGCAAGCTATAGACGGCACCTATTCAGGCAGTGGTCACTGACTGGATAGTTGGAAGCTAAGGCAGAGTCAAGGGGGTAAGTGTTCTAAGAATGTAAATAATCATCCTAAGATACAGAGCATTTAAAAAGCATGATTAATATAGTCAGTCTTAGGACCACACCAGTCAAAGAGAGCAACCCCTCTCTCAGACATTTACACCTTAGCCTTCAACATAAAATTTTACATGTTGGATTTGATGGAAAAGTAAATAGACATTTACTTTTATTTTATTTTATTTTATTTTAATTTATTTTATTTTTTGACATTACTTTTAATAGGTAGATATTGACTTTTGTGGTTTTGTTGGCATGGCCATAGGAAGAAATGAAAATGGGCCTTGGAGGGAAGAAGTTCCTTTTACTCACCTGTCCCAGGAGGGACCCACGTCATGCTGGGCCACCAGGGAAAGTGCCAGGTGTGGGTCAGGTGGCAGAAAACAGGAGTGAGGGTAAATTCCGAGTCACAGCCTTTACTGGGGATTCCATGGGAAAAGGCAAGCCAGGGCAGAGGATACAGTTTGGGATTTACTCATTTGAATAATCCCAGCAGGCTCTGGGCTATAGGGGTGATCTCTGGTTGCTGGATACGGATATGTAGAACAGAGGATAAAAGGGCACTGGCTTAGTGTGTGAAATTAACCAAGGAGGTGGTTGGGGCGAAGTACTCAGATTGGTTGGCTTGTCTATGAACTAAGTGTTCTCAGTCAAGCCCTTTACTTAGAAAAGGTTTAGCTGAGGGAGGATGTCAAAACATCATTTAAGATGTCAAAACATCATCAAATACAGAAAATAAAAATCATAATAAGTGCATTTTAAGGAGTGTAGCTCATCTGTTTGACTTCTACACTTGGACATTCATGTCCGGTTTTACACATTGGATTTCCATATAAAGTGCTTGTTGAATAAGGGTTTACCCATGAAAGCAAAGAAGGAAAAAAGGGAGGGAGACAGAAGAGAAGGAAGAAAGGAAGGAAAGGAGGGAGGGACAGAGACTGAATATAAAACAAGCTAAAACTCTAAAGCCTCTTCATCAATAATCATCATTATATAAAATCAGTTTTGTTAAATTTACACCCTTCATTATTATCCCCTTTCTCCTTTCCAGAACATTAGACAATGTCTGGAGACATTTTTTACTATTACAACTTGGGAGACACTACTAGCATCTCATGGGAAGAGGCCAGGGATGTTAAACATCCTGAGATACGCAGGACAGCCTCTCACAAACACACATTTCTGATGTGCAAAATGTCAGTAGGACCAAGATCGAGAAACCCTCATCTAGGTGACTATTACTTTAGAAAGGGGTGGCATTTTGTAAAATGCCTCTTATATTGCAACTGAGAAACTAAGGCCAAAGTAATACATTATAAAAGCATTTTTATATATTAGGAAAAGCTTTGCCTAAAAAATGTATTGAGTCAAACCCTTATTTTTTAGTTTAAATTATTTCACACAATTTTTTTTAAAACCAGTGCTACGTGATTTGCAGTGTTTTAATCAAATGAGCCATAGGGTTAGCTGCTTCTCTTGCCTTTATTAGAAGTATTTTTTTTAAAGAAGAGAAACACCCCAAGTCTGCTTTCTATGTGAAATTGTATAGTTCTGAGAACCCAGCCCACCAACAGTGCACCTAACAGCTTCGCCTTTTATAAATGAACCTCAGGCTCATAAAGAGAGGTGGACAGAGGAAGAATTAGGAAGTTGACAGCTTTATTGCTCTTTATAGATTGAAACAAGAAGATGGAAGGATTATAACGGCAACATTGCTTTGATTCTGCGATCATGGGAAACGATATGCTAAGGCTAAAAAAAAAAAAAAAGAAAAAGAAAAGTGGGAAAGTTGAAGACTTAAAAAAGATTCGGGCCATCATTCAACAAATACAGCCATTCTTGACATGTTGTAATGTGAAAAGTGGCCTGAAGGAAGCCAAGATGCTACTTTTAAATAACCTCTAAAGTAGTGCATTTAGATAAGGAATAAAATATTCTAAATGAATTTTGTAAAAATTGAAAAATGTGTAAAAATATTACTTGGGTCGCTTGGCTATGTAAATGTAATGACAAGGCACTAAATAATTTATGGTCATAGAAATGTATTCAAAATACAGTTAAATGAAGGGGTGCCTGGGTGGCACAGTTGGTTAGGTGTCTGACTCTTGGTTTCAGATCTCAGGGTCCTCAGATCAAGCCCTAACTCGGGCTCCGCACTCAGCACAGAATCCGTCTGGGATTCTCTCTGCCCTTCCCCCCCCCCCCCCCCCCCCCGCCTCCCCCGCTGCACACTCTCGGTCCTTCTCTCTCTCAAATAAGTAAAAACTCTTAAAAAATACAGTTAAATACAGTATATTTTGTATATTCATTCAATGAATATACTTTTTTTTTTGCTGAGTAATATAGAAGGTTGGGGTTGGTTTCCCTCTTTACTTTTTGACTCTATTACTTTGCTCAAATTCTACATTTATCCTGATAAATAGTGAGAACTAGGGGAAAATAAGTTAATTGAATTGAATGGCACTACTCCATTGTCCTCTGGTTATTTTTAACTTCCTTGAATAACCCATAGATTTCTCTTTTTTTTTTCTACTCCCATAGTTTCGACTATTATCTATATGCTAATGATTCTCAAAATTGCATTTCTTTCCTGCCCAAATCACTATTTCTAACTTCTTCCTATGGTCCCAACATCTCCTCCATTATTTCATTTTGGTGAATACCTTCCAAACTCCCAAGACAGTGATTTGTACATCATCTGTGATTATCTCTGGTTTATTGAAATAGTTGAAACTTCCCATATAAAGATGATAGAAGGATGACTGTAGGGTCTTGAGAATTGGGTCTATCCAGTCTATCTAGGTATGTATTAACATGTTCAAAATTGGCCAAGAGAACGAGTAAGATAGAGACTCTCCAGCCTACATACCATTTAAGTGCTTACCAATGATCTTGGCAGTGGCTACTTCAACGGTGTGTTGAAGAAGATAACCAGGCATGAGAGCAGTGAAAATAATGGGAGATAATGCCAGTAGGCTTTTTTTTTTTTTTTTTGTCCTACTACCTTACAAGGAATATGGTGTATAGTAAACACTTACTAAAAATTTGTTGAATACATGAGTAGGCTGGAACTTAGAAGCTCCAAACTCTAGATAACTTTTCCTAAAAAGGATCATGCAGTAAATATTTTAGGCTTTTGGGGTCATCGGGTCTCTGCCACAACTATTGAACTCTGCCTTTTGTAGGGCAAAAGTGGGCATAAAACACCATTGCCTTTCATAGAATCATTCAGAATAGAATTTCTATAAAGTCCTATAGATATGAAAATATCTATCCATTTTGCCATATTGCTATCTACATATTCTTTCGCCTATTTTAAAGTCAGTGAGCTGCCCATGCCCCTAGTTAAAGCTAACCCCTTCCTCTGAGTTAGGTTATATTCTCTTTTACATACTAAGAATGCTACTCTATCAATTGCCCTCTTTCCCTTGTATCATCATCTTTTCTTACCTTCTGAATTAATCTTATCAGCACCAACACTGATATTTCTCTCATTTTTTTTTTTTTTTTTTTACAAAATAACTTCTTTTGATTTTACTTCCCCTGGCTGGTTATCACCCCCAACTCCCTCATCTCCTTAAAGCAAAGTTCCTTGCTTAGAACTTTGAAAAGATTATCTGGACTAGCTGTCTCCAGTTCCTCATCTTCTATTGTCTCCTAAATCCACCACTCCAAATGGAATTTTGCCTTTATCACTCCATAAAAAAAAAAAAAAAAAAGATGCACATTATTGCTACCAAAGGCCTCCACATTGCTGAACTCAACGCTCAATTCTCACTCCTCAGTATATTTGACTTACCAAATCACTTAACATAGTTGACTACCTCTTTCTCCCTGAAACATTCTTTCCATGGTGTTCAGGACATCACACTCTCCTTTGTTTCCTTCCTATAATATCAGGCTCCTTTCTCAGTCTCTGTGCTTTTCTCTTCTCGTCTCCTAAAATGCTTAACAGCTGAGTGCTCCAAGACATTTCATTATACTTCTTAAATTCTTTATCTTTGCTCACTTTCTCTATGAACTCATCAAATGTTATATCTTTAATTATCTACTTATTGATACCTTCCAAATGTGTATTTCCATCCAGGACCTCTCTCTTACACTTAGGATTTATATACTCAATATATGTTTAATATCTCCACTTGTACGTCTCATAGAATCTTGTACTAAACTGAACTTCTGATTTCCTCTTAGTCCTACCCCACCATTAAGTACCTTCCCACTCTTTTCCTCATTGTAATTTGTAATAAATCCATCCTTCCACAAAGACTTGGAGTCATATTGTCATGTTTGCCAACATTTCACAATCAATCTATTATTATTATTACCTCTTCAGTCTGCATTCAAAAGAAATACATCATCTAGCCACTTTCTACCACTACAAACACTTCTACTCTGGTCACATCATCATTCTACCTCACCTAAATTACTGCAAACACTGCCTAAGATGCTTATTTGTTTTTGTCCCTTCCCCTTGACCCAGCCACAGTCTAATCTCAGGAGAGTAGCTTAAATGATCCCTCTAAAACTTAGCTAAATTTTCCAATGATTCTCCTTGTTGCTTAGGATAAAATTGAAAGCCCTTACAGCATATTGCAAACCTTATATGATCTGGCCCCTGTTAACAAGCATATTTCTTACTACTCTAGTACTTGTGCAATCCATTCTGACCACATTTGATCTTAGTACCCTTCCTCAAACCATACAATCGTACTTCACACTCAGAGTCTCTATACTTGCTGCTTTCCCTGCCTGCAGTGCTCCCCTGACTTCACCACACACACACACACACACACACACACACACACACACGTATCTGCATGACTCTCTTCTTTACTTCTAGATACTTTCTCAAATATCACTCTCTGATTGACACCTGCCCTTATCACTCTATTTGAAATCACATCCCAGGCCCTGGGACTCTGCTGGGAACATAGCAAGTGCTTGTTAATATTCACTTAAAAAGTGAAATAAAGCATCCATGAATCAAAGGAATTCCATGCATCAAATGGAACATTATAATGATCACAGATATGATTTGATGTGCTTTCTTCTGAAAGAGACTATTCCCCTTGATTTTTCTATAGTCTTAAATACTTTAAAAACTTTAGTTGTGTCCAAAAAAGTCTAAAAAGAAACCAAGAACAAAACATGTATGGCACTGTACTACTACTCTGGCTGTTCTATGGAGATCACTGCTAGTTACAGAGTTCATAATTAAATTTCTATGCATCTTATGTGTAATGTGTTTGCTAATTGTACAACTACAAAATCACAAAAAGGCAAAGTACATTTTTGTGTTCAATAACAGATTTAGTATAAACACTGGATTTTACAGGTTTCCAAATGTTAAAGAATCTTTTTAATCCAATAGTGCTTATCCCCTAGAACCTCAGGCCTCTCCCCTGTGCCAATTGGCGATGTTCCAGCAATCAAGAAAAATCTTCAGGCAGAAAAATGCAGGTGCTTGAGGTAAAAATCCACCTGAGTGTACAGGAACTGCCCATCAAATTTACAGATGACCTAGAACATTTACTGGCCTCTGGGATAAGGACTGGACTTGGACAACAAGGCCGATAATAGTTATGCCTATGTTATTTGAATAATTTGTATTTAATCATAGCACAATATGTATCACATTTTCCTGCAATGACTTCTTAGAATCCACATTCTCCCCAGTAGCTGAACCTCTGTGACATTAGACCACTTCTGTTTTATTCACTAGTCTATCACCAGTATCTTACATAGTTCATAGCAAATGGTAGTTGCTTAGTAAATATCTGTTGATTTAATGGGAAAAATAATTGACACTTCTTTTTTTTAAACACCCTTTTTATTGTATAATTGACATACAGTAAGTTGCACATATTTGAAGTGAATAATTTGTTATGTTGACATATATGTATATATATATATATATTTGTGTGAAACCATCATAATCAAAACAAAGAGTGTAACCATCACATATACCCCCAATTTATGCCTCTTTGTAATGTTTTCCGCTGGCCTCTCCTCACGGCTCTATCTCCACTTGCCATTCCTAGACAAACAGCAATCTGCTTTTGGTCCTTATATATTATTTCACATTATCTAGAATTTTTATAAATATAATCATACAGTATGAACTCTTTTTAACCCATCTGTCATCCTTGAGCATAACTGGAGATCTTGCAATGTGTTTATATGTATCAATAGTTCATTCCTTATTACTGCTGAGTAGTATTCCATTGTGTGGATACACCACTTTGTTTATCCATTCTACTGTTGATGAGTATTGGAGTTTCCAGTTTCTGGCTATTAAAAATAAATATTTATATACAAGTTGTATGGGCATTTGGTTTCATTTCTCTTGAATAGATATGTGAGATGAATGACTATACTATATGATAAGTACACATTTAAATTTTAAGAAACTACCAGACTGGAGCACTCAGGGAGCCCAGATGGTTAAGCATTTGCTTTCTGCTCAGGTCATGATTCTGGAGTTCTGGGATGAAGCTCTGCATTATGCTCTGCACTCAGCAGGGGTGGGGGGGGTGTCCTGCTTCTCTCTTTTCTTTCCCTCTCACTCACTCCTCCCCACCATTCATGCACTCTGTCTCTCAAATAAATGAATAAAATCTAAAAAAAACCCAACCCTACCAAGCTGATTTCAAAAATAGTTTACATTTCACATTTCCACCAGTATTTATGCAATTTCATTTCCTTCACATTCTTGCCCACACTTTGTATTTTCAGTCTTATTACATTTTTGTCATGCTAAAATGGGGGTGGTGGTAAGATTTTATTTATTTATTTGAGAGAGAAAGAGGAAGAGAGCTGAAACAGGGTTGGGGCAAGGAGAGAGCAAGAGGGAGAAGCAGGTTCCCACTGAGCAGAGAGCCAGATGTGGGGCTTTATTCCAGGATCCTGAGATCATGACCTAAGTTGAAGGCAGAGGCCTAACCAACTGATCCACCCAGGCACCCTCATGCTAATACATGTTTAAGGATAACCCAGTGTGGTTTTAATGTGCTTCTCTCTAATGATCCTACCCTTGACAATATCTTTTCACATGCTAAATTGCTATCTTTGGTGAATTGCTATCTGTTCATATCTTTTGCTCATTTTTTATTGGTTTGTTTCCTTATTGAGTTTTAGGAGTTCTTGATACAAGCTATATATCAGGTATTTGAATTGTACATATTTTTTTCCTTGTTTGTGGTTAGCCTCTTCATTCTTTTAACAGTGTCTTTTGAAGAGCAGGCATTTTTAATTTTAATGAATTTCCAATTTATCTTTTTTTAAATAGATAACCGTCTCTATAGTTATCTTTATTTAACCCCAGGTCATAGAGAATTTCTATGTTTTCTTCTAAAAGTTTTGTCATTTTGAATTTTAAAATTAGTATTGTAATTTATTTTGAGTTCATTATTGTATGTGTTGCAACATATGGATCAAAGTCACTGATTTGGCTTATGGTTACCTAGTCATTTGTGAAACATTTATTGAAAAGACTAATCTCTTAATGAAGCCTTTGTACTTTTCAAAATTAGTTGTTCAAATGTGTTAAGTCTATTTCTATGCTCCCTCTTCTGTTTCATTAGTCTATATCACCAATGCCATAGAATCTCCAGGGTTTTCTATGCAGCAATCACCCCTCTAGTACCCCGCTCCACAAATTCTAGAACATTGTTCTTCCTGGACTCAGAACCATCTCTTCAACTGAGGGAGTTTTCTGGATTCTGCCTGGGTTTCTCCTCCCTGCACTGAAGCCTGAAGATTCTCTCAAGGTAGTAGGCTGGGGCAGTCACTGGGCTCAGCTACTTTGGTTCTCATCTCTCAGGGATCACCATCCTTATGTTTTTGATTTCCAATGTGTTCCAAACTTTTATTTCCTCTATTTGTTGAGAATGTTTTCTTGTCTCACATAGCAGAGTAAATCCACTGCTTGCTATTCCATCTTAACCAGAAGCCTAATTTCATTTCTGAGCCACATTTTTCCAAACAATCATAGGCAATGAATAATACTAATTGAAAAAAAATTCCAAACTGTATAGATTATAGAAAGATAAAATATGAATTGCTTAATGGATGCACACATTTAAGAATGGCATATAAAGCTAGTAGAGAATCATAAGATTAATGGAATAAATTTAAAATATGTATACCTTGGCTTCGTATAGCATATAATAATTTAGGGCATTGTCTTTCTGCCATTTGGGCTATTGGAAGAGAACATATTATTTAGGCTGAATTAAGTTCAAGCTAATGGGTTTTGACTGCTTTAAGAATTAAATTATCTTAGCAGTTGATGGGTCTATTCATTGTGAAATGTATTATGCAACTGTCCCTAAATCCTAGCATGGTGGCATGCTGATACATCTTACTCTCACTTGAGAACTTGGATGGGCACCATGATATTTCTTTGGTTACAGGATTGTTTTGAGTTGTATTTCTCTCCGGTGGAGTAGGAACTATGCTATTAAGCTGGAGAAGGCATCCAAGGCAGAAGAAAGTTGACTTCTCAAATGGCCCATCTGCCAAGTGCCTAAAAGCCCCCCAAAAGAACTTCTGGAGCAGCTCAGAGACAGTTGTCTCTCATTCAGTTATATCATCTTACAGCAGTTACAGTACTATGGAGTCTTAACTGGTTAAATAACTATTTGTTAAGTTCAACAATTTTTGGTTGTCTGTATCCAAGCTATACATTCAAGAGTATATATTCAGCTCAGGTCATGATCTCAGGGTCCTGGGATGGAGCCCCATGTCAGGCTCCCTGCTCAGCGGAGAGACTGCTTCTCCCTCCACCTTTGCTGCTCCCTCTCTTGCTCTGTCAAATAAATTAATTAATTAAATCTTTAAAACAAATAATATGGTCCTAGCATTTTAAGAACTTATGAAAAGGTTTATAGCACCTAAAATCAATATATACACTTTGTTCAAATACTTTTCTTTCCAATACAGTCAAGAACAAATTAAAACAAATCACACAATAATAGTATGGTTTTAATTTTCTTACAGCTTTTATGAAAACCAATCTCAAATATTTTTAGGGATAGAAGGGGTTGCTTTCAGTATATACAATGAAATCTAGTTGAATTCCCCAGGATCCATTGAGAATGGCATGACATGAGGGGACAGTACCTAAATTGGGATCAGAAGGCATTGCTTTTGTCACAGATAAAGCCACTTATCAGTTAAGTGAGTTTAAGGAAGTCTCTCAGTCTGAGAGCCTCATTTCCTACAGCTAGACATTGAGGATGATAAAGACATGAATGACATACACCTCAACACTGGCAGGATAAAATAATGTATGTCAAAGGTTTTATAAAATGTGTGTTTTAAAAAAATACAAGAACTACATAGTATAGGTATACTATCATCTACTACTACTCCAAATCCTTCCATGGCATAAAGTTGTCCATGGGAAGTGGCTATTTATGCAGGGACTACATTTCCTTGTCCCCATTACCTGCAGTTGTGGGTCTTCATCAATGAGAAGTGAGCAAAAATGATATCACTTTCAGGTCCAGATAGTTAAGAAATATATATCCTCTTTGTGCTCACTTTTCCTGCCTACCAATGAATACAAAATACTCCTGGGACTTAGGTCATGCTAGAACCATTCTCTGGAAAGATCCTGGATCCATAAATTACCACATCAAGAAGTACCATCTACTTGGCAGACAAGAACTACGCTGGATTGTGTACAAAAGAAATAATTCTTAATTTTTAGAAAAGACATTGGGGTTTGTTGTAATTAATTACCTAACATAGTCAATAGACTTTCTGCTTCCAGATAAAAGGAAGCAACAGGAAACAGATTAACCCCTCCAGAAAACAACAAAATATTTATAAAATGTTCATGAGACATCTGAATCACTGAAGAGTGATCTCAGAGAGAAAAAAAAGTGGAGTGAACCCTAAGATTACCACAGCATAGCCTTGAGAGAATTTCCAAGTTGCAGTAGGCAAACCCAGGCAGAACATATTGGACTCCTTGGGATGAGTCTGGGAAGACTGAGGCAACCTGGAGTTCCTATGGCAGGGTTTCAGACAGGAGGGAGGTGTGTGGGAAGAGAACTCAGAAGAACTTAAGAGGACGTCCTTTCCTAAATAAAGCCACATTTCAGGTGAATACTATTCTGAACATGCACAAGGAAACAACCTGAACAGAGGGAGAGATCCACGTGAAAGAATTAGAGGTAAAGGTAACCAAAGGTCAGAAAAAGCCAAGAAGAGTGCTTCCATCAACTAGACTAGAAAAACATCATGATTCACAGGATATCAAAAAAGGTTGACAGAAGGATCATGCCTCAATAATGAGGAATAATTAGCCCTGTTCTGAACACTGCTTTTAAAAATCTTTTGCCCCAACAAATCTTAAAAGCAAGATTTGAAATCTGTGGTATTATTTCCAAGTAATTTAACTGCATCTCAGAACAAAGCTGAAAACTACAAAATACAACAAGGAGTGAAAAGAAAAATTCAACACCAAACAAGATAAAATTCATAATATCTGACATACATTTAAAAATAAAAAGAAACCTGCAAAAAAGTAGGAAAGTATACCAAAAAATGAGAATAAAAGCAATCAAATGAAATGACCCAGTACAGACACATATGTTAGAATTAACAGATAAGGACATTAAAATGTTAGTACAATCCTATTCCATATGTTCAAACAGTAAGTAGATGTGTGGAAGATGAAAAAAATTGAAATTCTGCTGGTGAAAATTAAAATTTATGTGATAAAAACTACACTAGCTGGGAATAAGGATGGACTAGACATTGCAGCAGTAGACGAGTGAACTTGAGGACACAATGGAAACTATCCATAATAAATAACAGACAGAAAAAATAATTATTAAAAAATGAATAAATCATCAGCAAGTAGTGGGACAATTTCAAATGGTTTAATATACATAAAACTGGATCCCTTGAAGGAGAGAGGAGAAAATGTATTTGAAGGAATAATGCCTGCAAATTTTCCAAATTTGATGGAAATTATTAACTCACAGATATAAGAAACTCAATGAACCTCAAGCACAAGAAACAAGAAAACTAAACGATAGCATACTGCCTTACTTATTGCTCAGAAATAAGTTAGATTGGAAGATTCAACATTATGTCACTTCTCCCCCAAATTGATCTAAATATTCAAAGAAACGACAACCAAAACTCCACCAGAATTCTCTTCCTCCTCCTCCTGTTGTTGAATTAACAAACAGATTTAAAACACTTAGGGAAAGATAATCTAGGATAGCCATACTCACTTTGAAAGAAAGGAATATGTTGGAGGACTGATACTACCGATTTCTAGACTTATTTTAAGGCTATAGTAATAAAAATGTGGTATTTGTGTAAAGATAGAGAAATAGGTCAATGAACAGAATAGAGTCCAGAAATAGATTCAACAGTCTACAAAGAGAAGGAAAAGATACGTCACAGACTGGGGAAAATATTTGAAAAGCATTTAACTGATAATAGACTTGTACTCAAAATAAGGAATTTTCAAAGTCCAATGATGTGAAGATAAAACAAACCAACAAAAAGGTAAAAATTTAAAGTCATTTCACCACAGAAGATTTACATAGTTGGCAAATAAGCACATCAAATAATGCTAAATATTATTAGTCATTAATGAAATGTAAATCAAACCATAGTGATATCCCTACATGCCTATTAGAATGGTTAAGACAAAAAAACACTGGCCATACCAAGTATTGGAGAAATATGGAGGAATTGGAACTCCAATGAACTGCTGGTGGTCAAGCAAAATGGTGTAACCACTTTGGAAAACAGTTCTTACAAAATTAAAAATATACTTGACATATAATTCAGCTATCTTGCTCCTGGATAGTTACCTGATAAATGAAAGCAAGTGTCTATAGAAAGAGTTGTATGCTTGTGTTCATAGAAGCTTTATTCATAAAAGTTAAACAATGGCATCATCCAAACATCCATCAACATGTAGAAGAACAAACTGATAGTCATACAATGGAATACTATTCAGCAATAAAAAGGAATTAACTTCATACATAGTATAACCTGGATCAACCTCAAAATAACTGTGCAGAGTGAAAGGAACCAGATTTGGGTGCCTGGGTAGCTCAGTTGGTTAAATGTCTGCCTTCAGCTCAGGTCATGGTCTCCAGGTCCT
This sequence comes from Canis lupus dingo, assembly GCF_003254725.2. Lineage (NCBI taxonomy): Eukaryota > Metazoa > Chordata > Mammalia > Carnivora > Canidae > Canis > Canis lupus. The sequence continues at coordinate 20,944,053 of NC_064255.1, read as the reverse complement.
GGGATTGAGCCCTCCCATCAAGCTTCCTGCTCAGTGGGGAGTCTGCTTCTCCCTCTCCCTTGGCTCCTCTCTCCACTTGTGCACTCTCTTTCTCTCTCTCAAATAAATAAAATCTTTTTAAAAAGGAACCAGATTTTTTAAAGAATATATATCATATGATTCTATTTTCATAAAATGCTAAGAAATTCAAAGTACTACGGAATGATGGACGTAGGCCATGGAAGGGAAAATGGGAGGAACCAGAGGGATGACATTTGCAGTAGGCAGAGGGTTGAGGGTTTTGTTCATTTTCTTGACTGTGGTAATGGTTTCATGGGCATCTACATAGGCCCCAATTCATCACATTGTCCACTTAAATACAAGCAATTATTTATGTCAATTATACCTCAGTAATTTAAAAAATACATACTGGTTATAATTATCAGTGCAATATATCTTTAATGTCTGCTATTTACAAGGCTTACCCTGGACAATTGGAAAGAGACTCTTGTTCTTTTCTACCTCTCTCTAACATATTCTCTAGTTTCTAGGTTGGTTTTTTTTCCCCATTTACTCTTTTCAAGTCTTCTAGGACTCATGTTTTTATGTTTTGCTGCCCTAGTCAGAGCTGCTGAAAAGACACATGTAAAAGTTGCTCAGGTGCCAGGTATTTAACAGAAAGTCCTTGAGACCTATGCACTCTGAGCTGTGACTTTAATTATTACTCTTTAGGAGGTATTGCCATTTTAAAAGGAAATCTGAGAGGGCTTACTTAACATAAAGCAATGCAGTGCACATGGTGAAATGACAGGTAGTATTACATCTTAGTAGAGTGTTCCTTGACTAGGGGAAGGAGGTCTCCAGGGGTCATTTTCATTGATCAACAAATAACATATTCTTTCTAGAGTTGGCTTTGAATCATCGTAATAACAATGACTTTTATTTGTATAGGATGTTAGTGATTACAAAGTGCTTTCACATTTATTATCTCATTCGTGCATGCAAAGGCCTTTTGAGGTGAATTAGCTCCTATTTATGGATAATAAAGTTGGCAGTTAAGGCAGTTCAACAACTTGCTTTTTATTCAAAGGCAGAGTGGAATTTGAACCAAACTAATTTGACTCCCAGTTCAACAATCTATTCTGCAAACATTTTTGCATTCATTTTAAATAACAAATTCCTTGAAAGCAATGTATTTCTGCTCCTCTTAACTTCATAAAACCCTTCCCAAAGCAATCAACAATTTTGTTTGGCTTATACTTTGGAATTTGGGCAATTTTAAAGAAACGGTTAATTTTAGGTTATGAGAATGGAGACCCTGCAAAATAATGAAGCAATTTATAGTGAATAAAATGCTATTGATCTTTGGTCTAAATCAGTAGGATTTATGTTGAATTTCATGTCCTATTGAACAGAGAGAGGATAAAACAAAGCAGTATGTACATGATTAAGGAGCATAGAGATAGCCCAACATTCTTGATCTCCTCTGAACTTTGATTAATTTAATAATTTGCTTACACAGCCAGTGGTCATGGTCTTCATCATCTTCTTTGAGAATTCAAACCACCCTCAGTATCTTATCCTCCATAGGACACAATATCTACCCTGAAGATTGTGGCTGTAATTGTAGAATTAGAAAAAAACAAAACAAAACAAAACAGTCCCTGACTTAAGAGACTACTCATCTAACTAGAAAGGGAAGATTTGAAAATTGTTAAAAACAAGTAAACACAAATACCACTTTTGAGTACTGCCTGGACACTAAAAATTTAATATGTCTTGCTTATTTTACAGTTATTAAACCTCAAAAATTTTATATTTTAATTATTTTTTCAGATTAAGGAACTGATTCATAATAAATGGCCTTAGAAAACATAGAAAATGATAGAGACAGGATTTAAATGTTAGTATAACCCCAAAATCATGATCTTTTCACTAATCCATAATGAAAGGTATACATCCATACGTATATATTCTGTTGATTTACAAAAAACTTCCCAGGTAATTTGAAGGGAAAAGTAGTCTTTTCAGCAAAGAGTGCTGAAACAATGGCACATCTACATGCAAAATATGAGCCTCAGCCCTTACCTTACACCTTATAGAAGAAATTAAATGTATCACAGACTTAAAAATATAAAAATTAAAACTGTACAACTTCCAGGAGAAAAAACAGGAGGACTTTGTCAACTTTGTGACTTTTGATTAGACAAAGATATTTTAAATAGGACACAAAGGAAACCTAGAAAAAAATAACTGGACTTAATCAACATTAAAATCTGCTTCACAGGGGGATCCCTGGGTAGCTCAGCAGTTTAGCGCCTGCCTTCGGCCCAGGGCATGATCCCAGAGACCCGGGATTGAGGCCCACATCAGGCTCCTGGCATGAAGCCTGCTTCTCTCCCTCTGCCTGTCTCTGCCTCTCCCTCTGTGTGTCTCTCATGAAAATTTAAAAAAATAATAAATAAATAAATAAATAAATAAAATCTGCTTCACAAAGGGACTGTTAGAGAATGTAAAGACAAGCTACAGATGAAGAGAAAATATGGTCAAAATACCTGTTTGATAGAGGCATATTTAGAACATATGAATACTCATAGGAATCAAGAAGAAGAAAAAATAACCCAGTTTTTTCAATGGGCAAAAGATTTACACAGACACTCCACCAAAGGAGATACATAGCTGGCTGGAAGCAATGCTCAACATCATTAGTCATTAGTAAAATCCGAATTAAGACCACACCGACGTGTTACTATATAGCAAGTAGGTATCTAAAGTTAAAAAAATATTTACCCAGTTTAATTAGTTTGTGATTAAACAGAAACACAGTTTTTTATAACTCAAAACAGTACAAATATGTACAAAAAGAAGTTGGAATTTTCAAGTAATGTTAAACAATTATACCTCATAATCCAGCAGTTTCCCTCAGCATTATTAATGGGAAAAAATTGAAACATTTTCCACACAAAGATCTGTATATTAATATTTACATAAACTTATTCATAATAGTTAAATATTGAAATCAAGCCAGAGGCCCATCAACGTAGTAAATATATAAACAAATTGTGGTATATCCATGTAATGGAATACTACTTAGCCATTAGAAGGAATGACCTATTGATACATGAAACAATGAATGGACCTCAAAAGCATTATGCCAGAAAACACATATTGTATGACTCTGTTTAAATGAAATTCTGGGAAAGGCAAAACTGTGAAGACAGAAACTCCGCTAGTGGTCACCAGGTATGGGGGGTGGAGGAGGATGGGACTGACCACAAATAGTTATGAGGAAACTTTTCATGGTAGTTGAAATGTTCTACAACTTAATGGTAGTTTGGTTGAATGACAGTTTGCCATTTGGCAAACTCAAAAGGTGAATTTTACTGTATTTAAATTAATCTCCAAAATCCTGATTTATAAAAGAGTAATACATATTAATAAGTGCAAGACTTCGGAGGAGGTAAAGAAGTCTAAAAAACAAAGTAATCCTTGCATAAGGAAGCCTTATGTAAGTGGGAGAGAGGACATTTAAGATGTGATTTTATAGAGAGGAGGGACAGTTCACTTTCTGGAAGAAAATAGAGTAGAACATCATGAGACAAGGTAACGGGAGGAAGTTGATATGACACGCACAGGACTGAAAAGATTAACAATGCAGTTGAAGAGATGTAGATGAGGGAGTAAAAGAGGAGTCATAAATTCAAAATCAGTTATCAAGATTAAGACCAGATTACTTAATAATGAATGTGGTCACTATGGGATCTTATAGAGTTGCTAAAGCCATAAAGGTCATTTCATAGTTAATTTATGACTTACTCACACCTGCCTCCAAGCTAGATTCAGGCAACTTCAATTCAGCGAGCAGTGACCACATGATAAGCATTACACTAAGTACTTGGCATATATTAATATATTAAATCTATCATTAAAAAGTTAACATTTTCTCCAAGTATGCTTTTGAGAAAACCAACACTCATATAACTAGTCCTTATGGCTGCTCCATTCCCTCCCCCCCCCATTTTTTATTTTATTTATTTTAAGATTTTATTTATTTATTCATGAGAGACACAGAAGGAGAAGCAGAGACATAAGCAGAGGGAGAGGCAGGCTCCCTGCAGGGAGTCTGTTGTAGGACTCGATCCCAGGACCCCAGAATCACAACCTGAGCCACCCAGGTGCCCCAAGGCCTCATTTTCACTTGCATTGGAGTTCAACTTTTTCTGTCGAATCCTTTGTTTTTCACACTAGCACTGGTGCTATTGCCTAGTTTATTTCCCTATTAGCCGCCTGCATCCAAACCTCCATGTCAAAGTCAATTTCCCAAGCACCTGGGCACAGACCTATGCCATAGATCAAATCAAGAATTAATTGTACATAAGTACTATTTAAATTATTGAACATTTAGAAAATAATAATAATTACACAAGAATGGTGGAGCTGATCTGAATTTATCAACCTTTCTAGATATGCAACTAACAAAATATTTCACAAGGTAATAAGTCATAAGAAGCCAATATTAAGAATAATTGGTCAAAAACAGCTAAACATTTAAATATTCATTTGTATACCATTCTGTGGTTTACTTGTGTGCAAAGCACTCTGCAAGTACAGTGAGAGATACCAAGAATTATATAATATAGCTCCCCTAGAGCTCTCAAAAATAATCACAGTCATTAACAGAGTTAATATAACATATTTATACCTTAAAAGATTATTCAAATATGAGGCAGGAGGAGATAAGGGGAAAATGAGAGGCATATCAAGGTATGCTTGAGATGTTCAGTTACAAATTGGTTAGTATAGCTTCCTGAGTTGATGGCTGAGATAGTCTGGAACTGTCAGTAAGAACTGGACAAATGAAGTATGCAAACAAAGAGGTTTTAAATGGGGAAAGAGGGTGAGGAAAAGGACACAGATCACTGTTTACAGAAGGAGATGATTCTGTTTGAACATTCATTCCTCTTGGGGAAGCAAAAGGGTCCTGGGCCTTTGTTGGTTGAAGTTTGAGCTTCTAAAGGACCAGAGATGGGCACCACGATAAAAGTAGAGCTATGCTAATTCTCAAGCTGGAAATCAAGTCAGGCAAATCTTTAAGGCAATATCCAAGGTTGGCACAGAGTCAAGAACAGATAGTCTGCACAGTGCTTCAAAGGTTTCTGGTCTGAAGGACCGAAGTTAGAGGCCAAGAAACTGGGCAGAAATCAAAGAAATAAAATGGCAGTGAAGTTGACAAAGGTGAGTGGGAGGTTAGATCTGGGGTGATTCCCTCAGTTTCTGTGGGAACCTGAAAGTTAGGTATTTTTATAAGACCTTACAGTGCTCCCTTATTGGAAGAAAGCAACTATTGAGAACATTACACTGGTTTGGGTAATGGAGATGCATAGGAGACACAATCAGGGCTGTAATTTGACAAATCTACTTGTCTTTGTTCTACTGAATTCAAATAATGCTAACGTGGAGTTTTATGGTGGTAACTCATGCCTTGACATTGTCATCTTTTATTAATAATCAAAACAATTTTCCAAAAAGTTTCTGTCTTTTGTATCCTATAATAATAATTGATTTCACATATTCAGCAAAGTGAGAGATTTAGTGAGGCAATCAGTGGCCTGGGGAATGCAAAAGTAGTTGGCTTGAGCTATGCTTACTTGGCCCTTAATTTTATTTCTTAAGCTTCAAGGCTGATGTTAAGTTGATTGAATGGTGGGTGCCAAAGGGTGTTTCTCAGTTGCTTCCTGGAAGTACTGCTGGCTGCTTCATTCCCCTGCTTTTCAGGGCAATTGCATGAGTCAATTATTTTATTAAATTATTCATTTAGTAAACATTTATTATATATCAACTATATACCTATGACTCTTATAAATGTTCAGAGGGCCAGAGTAGCAGTGGTGCAATGTGATGGGACTTGAACCTTTAAAGCACAAAGATGAACAGGATGACATTTCTGCCTTCAAATACTCACAATAAACTATATATAGGAGGTATATAACTGTGGAGTGTACTGGGCCTCTACCTGTGCTCCAAGGAGGAATTAGATCATGAGCCATCTACTAATGACATGATAAAAGTCCAGCTGTAAAATTCATGACTCAAAGATAGGATCGACATAACACTTCCTAGGTAATGGTATAATATTTTCCATTCTTCCACCAGTGAAACTTGGTTTAGACTCCAAAGCAATCAAAGTAGGTGAGAATCAACGTGTGAAAGTTATCTCATTCATTCAATTTGTAAAAGCATACTGAGAAAATACTTGGTGCTAAGAGTTCAAAGGGATAAAAATATGAATAAAGTAGAAGTTATGAAAACAAATGAGACAGTCTCAGGGACTGGCAATTCATTTTTTCAACCAGCATTCACTTGTTGATCTCCTGCCATGCGTCAAGTTTTGCACTGGAAGATATTTCCATCATAATCTTATGGAATCTGGGTCATGCATTTTTCAAGCAAAATATTATGAAAGTATTTGTTACTTTCAGAACCCTAATAGCATTATCTACTGAAGATGGATTAAAAAAAAGAATAGGTAACAGTATTCCAAAATGAGAAGGAGTTACTTCTGATTTTAAACATTTTACATTTAAGTGTTTTTATATTTATTTCTATTTAACCAACAATTATTGCACATTTACTGTATGCAAATTTTATGCAAGGATTGTCAGACACTCAAGTGGGATTAAGGTATTCAAAAAGTTCATTATTTATCGGGAAAGAAAGAAGAAAAGATAAACATCCCTTAAAAGGCAGGATGTGTTACATGTTTCTATAACTAATATGTAGATATGCCAAAAGTGGTTAAATAAACACCAGGCAGAGACAATGATTTAATAATGCAAAAGGAAAAGTAGAAAAAATTGTTTTGCTGTATTTTTGTAGTGTGCGTGTGTATGACTCTGTGCAAGTGTGACGAATCAAGATTCATTGGAAGTACATCTTTTCTTTACAAAAGCCAAAAGCCAAGGAGGTTAATAAAGGCCACCCTTTTAGCAGAGATCTAAAAGCCACTCTTGAATTCTTGAGCATTTGCTGACAGCTGTAGCTAACAATTTTGTAGGGAATGCTATGGAAGTTAAGAGTTGTATTTTCCACATTAAATATATTTGAACTCAAAATAAAATTGACATCTACTATGGAAAAATGAATATACAAAGTCTGCATTTTAACCTTTTTTGTAAGACAGCCTGAAAAATCTTGGCAAATGTGTGCTAGAAATGGTATAAAAAAGTCATAACCCCAATAATGGAAGAGCATGGGATATGGCAACAAATGAACAAACAAATGAGTAATAAATGAGCAAAAGCAATCCTAATAAGTGAGGAAAACCTAAGAAAAGAGTCAAGAAGAGAGGAATATAAAGAATAACGAAAACCAAAGAGAGTGTCATGGAAAAGAAGTCAAGGCTGGATCATAGGGAAAATACTTATTTTTGGACTATCATTATCTTGTCTTTATTCAGTTCAAATTCAGCTGGAAGATCCTCAGCTAGAAGTAGATGAAAAAGTATACTAATCTGGGATTGATCAAGAAAACATGGTTCATACCAAGTAGTTCAATGGAGGACATTGCATACAGCAAAATAGGCATAAAAGTTTTGGTGGCTGAAAAGCCAATCAGACGACAAATGAAACAAACCAGAGATTAACAAAGCAGAGGGCTAGTAACACCCCTGGGCAGGAGAGTTAAAGGAGATAGAAAGAACAGGGGTCAGGAGTCAGCAGCACATCCAGTAAAATCTAGAATCCTGGGGGAGACACGGCCACCCCAGAGGCTGGCGCCCAAATCCAAGTGAAGGGAAAAAATACCCTAGATTGTCCCTTCCTCCTCGTACTGCTAACACTTCCCATTTGCTAATTAGCACCATCCAGAATTGCAGTGTGCGGCAATCGGACTTCCATGACAGAGCAAAGCAGGGAGAGTGGGGAATGGATCTCAGAGTAGAGAAGCAAAGGAGCAGCCTGGAGACTAAAGAAATGCATGAACCCCCAACCCCAGAAAGATCAGCAATGCAAAGTGTAATTCAGCCTAGCTGAAGTGAGGGCGAAATGCCAATTTATCAAATGTAACTAGGTAAGGGGAATCAGAACAAGACCTTTGAGTGTCCAACTGAACAAACCAGATGAAGAAATAGCATGAGAATATAGAACTTAAATTTTGAAAAGGCCATTCAAATAGAATTACCTTAAGAATGAAATGTGGATAGGAAATCACAGGAGTTCACCGAAGCTCTTTTGAAACCTTGTTCACTATTAGAGAATAAACTTTTCATATCCCACCAGGTCAGGCTGTTTCTGGATCAGGGTTCAGGGGCACTGGGAGCAGGTGGCTGGCTTTCCCTTCTATGTGCTTCTCAGAAAAGAGGGACTGAAATACACTGAGCTTAGCTGCCAATGAGTTGTAGATTCCTTTGGGCACCTGTGCATATATGTATTTATGTTTACATTTCACTGTGCCATTCATTATTTGGGGTTATGTAGTGTAACCTAATATAAACTAAAAAAGAGACTTCAGTACACAGCATCTAGTGTCATGCTAGACATAGAGTAATCATTAATAAATGTGAATTAATCATGCTGTTTCAAGAAATTGTATACATGATTTGGCTCCATTCTTGGACTTCTAGGTAAATGATGGTCCTTTATTTTATGTCTTTGAGGTAAAGTGGGGACTACTGTTGAGTTTCTAAGTGGATTACATGGCACAAAAAGCAAGTGATTTCGAACAGTGTCTTGTTCATCATAAGTACCTATGTATATTTAATTTTTAGGCTTTATACCACCTTTTTCATCGCTTTAGTAAAATTAAACTTACCCACTTTGGATAAAGAATCGTTTTATATATTTGACCCCAAATTGGTGCCCCAAGTAAAGAAGATAGATAAAATAAACAGCACCCTTTTTAACATCCTGCATATAACACACAACCATATGTGTAATCATTCAACAGCTGCTCCATTTATACAGATGACACCTAAGTGTATATCTTTCTTGACCCTCAGTCATGTACATTAAACTGTCCTGGAGACATCCCCATCTGGATGTACCCAATCATTCCAGGCTCATCATTTCCAAGTTAGAACCTAACTCTTGTTGTTCGCTATTGAGGAAAAATCACCATTAAAAACCAGTGCTTGGGATCCCTGGGTGGTGCAGCGGTTTGGCGCCTGCCTTTGGCCCGGGGCACGATCCTGGAGACCCGGGATCGAATCCCACATCAGGCTCCTGGCATGGAGCCTGCTTCTCCCTCTGCCTGTGTCTCTGCCTCTCTCTCTCTCTCTCTCTCTCTCTGTGACTATCATAAATAAATAAAAATATTAAAAAAAAACAGTGCTTAAGTTAGAGTTTATGAATTATTTTTGATTTTTTAATAGGTTACTTCTCATGTGTTTTAAGTCTATTTCCTCTATATTTTTAAAGCAACTTACCTTTACTCACCCCATTGCCAGCACTTTAGTACAGAATACCATAATCACTTGGCCTGATTACTGACAGGCTTCCAAATTAATTACCTCCCATCCCAAACTGTACAGTCTCCCAATGGACTAATTTATTTTCTTCATTTTACAGCATGAGTGTGGTTGATTTTGTAAGCATCCACATTTGATTATGCAATTTTCAGACCTAAAGCTCTTAAAATGTCCTTGCTTTCAGCATAAGCATTCCTTGAAATGGAATGTAAAAGCCGATATATAACCTGCTCCTCACTTTATCTTATGGTCTCATCTTACACAACCCTTTACATTTCTATGACAATCTCCAGGGAAGCTAAACATTTTGTAGTTCCTCAGGAACACTCCAGGCTGATGTTCCCTTTCTTTGGAACATTCTTGTGTTTTTTTTACTGAGCCAAACTTTTATAACTATATCAATTCTGAACACAACCTAAAAGGAGAAGAGAACATAGGTAGGGAGAAATCTAGAAAGTTATGGAAGTAATCTAGGCATGTGGGAAGAAATTGTGGTCTAGAATGTTAATGCCAGAAATGGAGGGGAAAGAATAAATCCTAGTAATAGCTCAATCGATTCTATTAAAAAGTAATGAACAGGTAAACTTCCAAGAGAATATTGGTGACATTAGGAGAAATAAGGAAATTAACAATGATTGCTGCATGTTCGTCTCCCCATCTATAAGCTGGGAATATTTTTCCACTTTACCCTTATGCTATAGCGCTAATGTGAAAATAATAATAAAATAAGGTGACTGTGGAAGTGCTTTGAAGTAATGAGTTTCCATATGGTTTGAAAAGCTTTAGTTCATGGCCAGACCACATGGTACTATTAGGATTTTGGAGCTACTCCCTTTTCCATGGGAATCTACATCCAGCACACAGCATCGCAGTACATTTGTTAAGGGTAACTGCTGCCAGAAAAATTCTGCATGGTTCTCAAATGATTCCAACTGTCACTTTTATCAGAAATGATAGTATTTAGGTGTGTTCCTTAATAAATGTAATTTTTCTGTGCAAAAGAGTTTTTCTTTTAGGCAACTAAGTAGCACATGGTGCTCAGGTACAGTTCTGCAGAGAGAGCTTGAAGTTAGAGTGAAGGAGAGATTTAAATGAGCTGGACTGCTAATACCAGGCTTCAGAAAAGGGACCAGAAGACTGACGCCAGATTATTCATCTGACTAATTTTCAGCCAGTTGGGAGAATACAAAAGAAAACAAATATGTCACAACTGGGCTCTACATTAAAAAACACACATAAACACACGCAAACTGTGTGGCAAAAGAGGACAGGGAATAAATTTTTTTTTCTGAGGTAAAGATTTTTCAATAGCTAACTGTGCTTCTGGTACCTCAGTCTTAGAGGCTTAAAAACAAATCTGTAATTTTCAAGCTATATGTCTATGGGTTGATTTGTTTAAATATTGATTTCAAAGAAGAAGACATGCAGTATATGTTTCTCTGTAGTGCTGTTTTCTTTCTTTCCAAATTTCAAAAATTTCTTTCAAAATTTCTTTCTCTTATTCATATGAAAGAAAATGAAGATCACAACTAATTATAATTAAATAAAGAGAAAAATTAAAACTTTGAAGAAAAATAATCAGGAATTGTTTTTATTTATGGCCATTAATGAAAGGTACCACAAAAATATCTAAACAAAGGCAAAATCTTTTTGAAATTTATTTTCTTCTTCTCTTCCCCCTCTTCCCCCCTCCTTTTTTTTTTGAGAAGCAGCCACAGCTTTTAATTATTGTATAGGAGAAAAATATTATAAATTTAATAGTTCAGTTAGTTTTAATAAAGTATGATCTTCGAGGATAATTTGAAGTAACTATTATTTCTCAATTTCCTAAGGAGGAATACATCATCTTGCAAAATACGTAAATTGTATAGCTGCCGTATGGATTTACATTTCACCCCCTTCCTGTAACATCTCTGCCAGGTCAGTATATCTGTATATGTAAGAATGTTTGGCTGCAATTCCAAATCCCTAATATTGGAAGTAATTTTGCCAAAGAACATACTTTTAGGGTGTTAGGATATGACCAGATGCAGGTAGTTCCAACTGAAACCGGTCCTCCACAGGTCATTAATGGATGTTTCTTTGGCTATAGTTTAAGTATTTCCCATTCTGAAGAAGCTTCTGGCTCAGAAAAGCAGATGAATATGGCTATCCTATCCATCTCCGTGAAGTGTCCTGAGTCTAAAGTAAGCCCACATATGAAAGTGCTTTGGGGGCAGGGGGGAGTCAAGAGAATTGCATAAATCCAATAAATGTTATGAAATGTGGACACTGAACAGAAATTACTCCCAGGAAACCTTCTTTGTGTGCTTCAGAATATGAAAGGATCAACCAAATTGGTTTGAACAGAAGTTTTGGGATTTTTTTTCACATCATTCACAAGTATTCTTTTAGTAGCTAGTCAGTTTGTGTGGCGGATCCACTGAGGTGCCTTTAAGTAGACACTGTAGGGCAGCCATCAGAGCAAGCAAGCACTCTGAACAGCATCTGTGGAGTGATTCGTTGGTTTCTTGATAGAGATGTCCCACAAGTCACGTGGTGTCCCTTTGCGACATGACAACTGCACATGAAATGTTGTGCACTAACTATTCAAACTGACGAAAGGCCTGGACCAACACGGAGACAATTCCTCTTCTAATGCCATTGACTTTATTACATGAGCAATTCACTGGAGACTCTTCTATCACAGTCACTGGAAAAATGCTTTCAACTTTGCTTTTCGTGTGTTTACATACACACTTCACACATTTTTTATTCTACTTTTGTGGGTTTCACTGTGGTTGACCACCTTTGTGTCCTCATCGTTAGTTCTATGCTACAGATTTCAGGAAGAGCCTGTCTGCAGTTGTGAATCTTTGCCCACATTTCTAGACTTGTGGACTCCTTTTCTTTTATTAATGGTTGATGGTTAGGACCATTTCAAGCACACAGTTCTTTTTCACTTTTGTGCCCTGCTACAGTGGTTTGAATGGTTTAATCTAAAAAATCTCTCCTGAGCTGCATAGTCATAAATGCATACCCTCTATTTTGTGCTTGCTTTTGGGAGTACTATACGCACATCAAAATTATATTGGCAAGAGCAGAGCTACTTTCCTCCCTATGCCCCCAAATGACTCTTCCTACAAGCTTTCACTAATCTCAGTAAATGACACTCTTTTTCACTCAGTTGTTTTGTCTGAAAATCTAGAAGTCAACTTGAATTCATCTACTTCCTTCATAGTGTACATCTAATAAATAGAAGATCCAGGAGGATATACCTTCAAAATATATCTTGAATCTAATTATTACCACTTCTACAATCTGAGCCATTTCTATTTCCCAGCTATATTGGTCTCCCTGCCTCTAATATTGCATTCTTTTATTCTATCTTCTACAGGGAAGCTATGGTTATCTTTTTAAAAAGCATTCCTTAGAGATCCCTGGGTGGCTCAGCAGTTTGGCGCCTGCCTTTGACCCAAGGCGTGATCCTGGAGACCCGGGATTGAGTCCCACATGGGGCTCCCTGAATGGAGCCTGCTTCTCCCTCTGCCTGTGTCTCGGCCTCTCTCTCTCTCTCCCTCTGTGTCTCTCATAAATAAATAAAAATCTTAAAAAGTAAAATAAAATAAACATTATCTCTAAAAAAAAAGCATTCCTTAAATCATAAACCCCACTGATTAAAATATTAACCAATGGTGTTCCACTATACCCAAATATAGGCCCCTAATTGTAGGCAGGGTTTGCCTGAGTTGGCTCAGATGACTACTCTTTACTCTATGAATTGATTTTTAGCCACACTCACTTAAATTTGTTTTTACACACAAAATCCAACCCCCTTTCCTGGATAAAACTTTTGTTTGAATGTCCTACTTCCTAATAATCTGGTCTTCCTCTGCCTCAGAAAGATCTTCCCTAACCATTGTTACCCACCACTCTCCCTGGCAACCATAAATCCCTTTCTTCAATTTAACCTACTTCTGTCTTCTTCCTGGATTTATCAATTCTTGAATCTATTGATTTACACTCAGTTTCCCTATTAGAAAGTGAGCTCTGTGAATAGAGACTCTGTACTATTCTAACTTGTCTCCAAAGCCAAGGCTACCTGATATCTGTAAGAGCTCAATAAATTTTTCTGAAATTGTTTTATTTAATTTTCATGGTGATACAATGAAAGATATTGCTACCATACAACTGAAAATCCTGAGTACAGTTTTTTGTTTTTTGGGGTTTTGTTGCTATTGTTGTTATTTTTGGTTTTATAACGCCTCTTTTGGCAGTCTTATTATCTATTAGGCAGTCTGTAGAGCACTTTATTTCCTTTAGGTATTTCATTTACAATGCCTAGGGATTTTTAGGATCTCCCCAGCCTCCCTTTTATCCAAGGATAGCTTTTTAACACAGCACTAGACAAATGAAACATAAGCAGAGGCTTTTTGAAGAGCGTTTGCTTTAGAGAGTACCCCGAAGCTACTGCTCTTTCCTTCTGCCTTAAAATCCATGGGTATGATGCCTAAGTTTGCAATTCACCTTGTATATATGTAAGTAAAAGCTGAGAAGATCTGACAGTCACCGTGATGCAGCTGAGCTGTTGAACCACTGCCAGTAGCTAGCTCTCTCCAGATGCCTTGTAATTTGAAGAGACAGGCACAAAAAAGCAATCCCTTATTTGTTTCAGCCACTGTTGGATGGATTTACTTGAAATTAAAAGCATTCTAACATCAAACCATTGTCAAGTTTTAAAAAAATTACTTGTAATGAATAGTCTTTATTTAAAGGAATAAGTTTGCATTATTCCAACTTTCAGGTAGCAAGGCATGATCTATTACACATATTTAATAAGCATCTATCTTTCGAAGTGATTTAACATACACTAATGTGTCCCATCCTTCAATTTTTGTTATTCCACAATAGAAATATCAATGCAGATTAATATCCTTTTGGGCAATGTTTCTCAATCTTAAGTGTTCCTCATAATTTCCTGTGGATTTTTTTCAAATGTAAACATTTAGAAATACTCATTGTATTAAGATTCAGGAAGACATATATCTAGTTATCTATATCTATATGTAACATTTCTTTATATGTCATATATTATATATAATATAGTTTATATATAATTTTTACTATATGGGCAATTTAGAAATCACTGCCTAAATCTTATACTATACGATTATGTATAAATAGTCCAGTTTCATAACATTACACCAAGAGTATTTTATTTATTTATTTTTAAAAGATTTTATTGGGATGCCTGGGTGGCTCAGCGGGTAAGCACCTGCCTTCAGCTCAGGGCATGATCCTGGAGTCCCAGGATCAAGTGCCACATCAGGCTCCCTGCATGGAGCCTGCTTCTCCCTCTGCCTATGTCTCTGCCCCTCTCTCTGTGTCTCTCATGAATAAATAAATAAAACCTTTAAAAAATATATTTTATTTATGAGAGACACAGAGAGAGGGGCAGAGACATAGGCAGAGGGAGAAACCTGCTCCTCACAGAGAGCCCAAACTGGGACTCGATCCCCAGACCTGATGATCATACCCTGAGCCAAAGGCAGATACTCAACTGCTGAGTCACCCAGGTATCCTGAGAGTATTTTATTTAATTAATCAGTTAGCTTCAACTTGAGTGGAGGACTATAAGGGAACTAAACAGGGTTAGGTAAAATTCAAATAAATATTGTAGAATGAGCATAGGGTTTGCAGATCATTCATGGAGATGGGAACCTTGCTTAACAGCACTGATCAGCAGGTACAGAGGGGCATTCGCTGAATGTAAGAAGAGATAGGGAGGATGGTTCACCACCCCAGGGACCCATTATTTCAAAGTTTCCCTTGCTTTTGCTACAAATTCCATATTTCTCAGCTTTTCAAACATATCCTGGGTAGGTCATTATTTAATAGTTTACTTAATCTTTCCTCAACTACTTTGTTTGGCTGAAAGATTTAGCATAGACAGCTGGTTTCTATCAGCTAGCTACAATTAGTTGTGCCATGTAACAAACTACACAAAAACTTAGTGACTTAAAACAACGTCTCTTTATGATTTCTCCTGTCTATGAATCAGCAGAGTGGTTCTGCCCATCTGAGCCAGGCGTGGCTGATCTCAGCTGAGCTTGCTCACGCATTTATGTCAGTTGAAGAAAGGTTAACTCTTCTAGGATATCTTTAACTGGGATGACAAGACTTTGTACCACATGGTCTCTCTTTTTCCAAGAGATCTTCCTGGGATTGTTCTCATGGTATGACAGGGATTCAAATGAGGAATAGACACACACAAGTATTTTTTATGCCTCTACTTATGGCAAGTCTGTAATTATCCTAATGGCCAAAGCAATTCACATGGTTCAACCTAGAATCACTGTGGGAAACAAAATAGAAGGCATGAATAAAGGAAGGCTGGAAAACTAGAAGCAATTGATAGAATGGCTATTTGTTTCAACACTTTAGATTTACAGTAATTGTTGAAAAGACTGCTAGTTTCCCGTCATGACATCTAAACTGTTCTTTCTCCTGAGTAATGGAAGTTTATTTTCGGTGGGAATATGCCCACCTAGGATTAAAAACTGTATTTCCTTCCTCCTTTGGAACTATGTGTAACCATGTGACCAAGCACGAAAGTAGTGTAAGTAATGGTGATCAGTGGTAATTCTAGAAAGATCTCTTCAAAAGGATTTTATCTTGGCTTTTTCATCTTGTGCTTTCTTTTTCTTCTGGGATCTAGCACTGATTTAGGCATCAGAGAACCATCAGTCAATTTTTACAATGCCACGACCGTAACGAGGAAAATCACATGTTATAATGGTGGAGTAGAAAAATAGGAGCTTATGTCCCCAACAGCCTTATGGAGCCATCATAATACCTATGTAATACCTACTTTTGGACTTGTTTTCTCATGAAAAAGAAATAAACCTCAGTCTTTTCCAAACACTATGATAGTCTTATCATATCTATCTAAGTCTAATTTGTTATAAATCTGCAGATCTCAAACATCTTATAAATGCTAATAAATTATCTATTTTTTTTAAAAGATGGGAGCCATACAAAGCAAAAGTAAAACCCTGGCTATGAAAACATTTTAATAGGTTTCTTTTAAGTAGGACTTCTCCGAATCTTAACTGCTAATGAATATATTGAATTTCTAAGAAGGACATATCATTCCGCGTTTGCTGTTAGATCGTACAGTCAGGATGAGTGTTTTCCAGAATAGAGTTTTGCAAAACCTATTTTATGGTTTATATAAGCTATACCAACATAGTACAATGGCTATAGTTTCAACCATTTTTTTTTCTAATTATCATGCTAAATGCTATTTATATCACCAACTACTAATCTGTAAGAAATTATGACCATGGGACACCAACTGATATTGTTGTGTAAGAAAGTTAGGGGGGAGAGAGGTGTTCTAGTTTTGATTGAGATTAAGAATGAAGAGAGAAAGATTTTCTGTAGCAAAGTGTTTGTAATAAATGATCTAACTACAGTGTCTGCAACATAAGGAAAATGGACATCTATAGAGAATGAGCTATATAATTTGTGCCTATTTTTCCTAACAAGAGACACCAAACTAGAGGAAAGGAAAAATATCAATGTTATAAAAATAAACTCACAAAGATAAAGAAAAAGGTATTTTCTGTTTGTTATTTCCTAGTTCGCTTTGGAATATTTCTGTTTTCATGGAATTTATTTTAGCTTGGCATCAGCCTGTGAAAAAGGTGATCTCTCAGACTAGAACATTTTCTCAAGGCTTCCCCAGCTGTAAAAATAATGAGTGATTCTTAGAAAAGAACTGAGTAGTTCCTAATTGTGACTTCTAAGGATGGATACTCTGGCTGTAGAATTTTCTCTGGTGGTTTTCTGATTACTTAATGGCTATTTCACAATTCCCAACTTCTTTTCAACTAAGCTCAATGTAATCAGCAAGAATACATTTTATTTTTATTTTTTAATTGAAGTAGAGCTGACATACAATGTTACATTAGATTCAGGTGTATGACATAGTGATTGGACAACTCTAAACCTTGTGCTCTGCCCACCAAGGAGTGTTTACATTTTAAATGCAGCTCAACATTAATTTATCTAACATCTAATATTCCCAGAGTTCTGTATAAGATGCTGTCAAGAGTGTACTATATAAGGTAATGAGTCCTTGTCTATATGGTATTTATATTATAATTGGATTGGCTAATACAATACAAAGTAGAATGTGTTTTGGGCTACCCAAGACCAAGAGTAAAAGCAAACATGCATAAATATGAGAGAGAGAGAGAGAGAGCAGGAGAGAATGATAATGAGCATCTGGAGAGAAATGAACTCAGGGCAGGATTTAGAGAGGAGGAATTATAAAGAAAAATTCAAGGATAGGAAGGATTCATAAATCAGAGATTCAGGAAAAACACATCAAACAAAGAGGATCACATAGACAAATACATAGAAACCAGACAACCAAAGATATATTTGGGTGATATAAACTAATGTATTTTATGAGATCACATATTTGGTGACTACTAACTACTCTTGTTCCTACAAGGGATTTTGTGGAAATAAAATAACCAAGAAAGAACTAGTAAAGATTTTCAAGCATGCTTAGCTCTATGGAACAGGATGACTGCACTTTTGGTTACTGATGGAGTGGAAACTTTTGGGGAAAACAGTAAGCAGAATCTGGAAGTGGATAGAGATTCTTGCAGTTGAAAAGTTAGAGAATTGCATATTGAACTGAGAAGTTAGCAAGGGGATATAAAAAACAGTTGAAGGCAAGAAACCATAAAGGCGTAGAGTTACAGTATTTGATTCCTAGCTTTGTGTGATGAATTGCTAGTTGTTGGGGTTGGGGAAGGTGTAGCAATACTGGCAGAAGAATTAAAGTTTTACTTGGTTATCTGAGAGATTTAGTCAAGGTAGTGTACAAAACAATATATTTTTGAAACAGCACAAAAACCTCCACAAAACTATACCCATGACACATCCTAAAATGATTATCTTTGGGAGGACAGAAAAATGCAGAAGGATATCATGATAAAAGGAAAAAATAAATGAATAAAATATGGAGAAAATTCTGTATCGTGATGAGACAGCAAAGGGAAATCCAAGAGATTAAAACACAAGGATCTTTCAAACCCCAAATACTTTTTGGAGGGCCATAAACCATACTAAATATGCTCTTGGCCATGAGTCCCCCTATGATGTGATTATATACTTCCATAGAATATCGAGTAAGAGTGTACTGTATAAGCCATGAGAGCTGTTCTGTGTCATCTGCAAAATGAACAGATTCAGTATTCATGCTCAGCAAATTCTAGACACAGAACTATTAAAGGTAAAGGAATAGAGTTGAAGGGAAACAACAGTGACAATTAAAAGAAGAAAATAAAGTAGAGAAAACAGGAAAGAAGGGAATTTGGTATGCACAGTGTTTGGCCACTGAGACCCTCCTTCAGGAAAGGGCTTGCCTCAGCTGTGGAGAGAGGCAATGTTTATTCAGAAACACATGAGTACAGAGGTAAAAGCCCACTTTTCCAGCCCACTGCAAGATGTACCTGAAGAATCCTTCCAGTTTTGGAGGGCTCCACTGGGTTGTCTGAGGCCATTTTGAGACCTGCTTCATTGCTCAACTTCTTCTGTTTCCTTTCCTTCTCTTCCTCAGAGATGCATTTCAACTCTTGAATGAATACCTACACATTAAACTCCATCTCAGAGCCTGCTTGCCCATGCTGTTGCAACAATATTGCTCATGTATTTTGTTGGCATTATGAGCTATCTAAAGAGAGTAAATCATTCAGTCTGCCTCTCCCTTTGAGTGACACTACTCATTCTCATAGGCCATACAGGGAATTAATCAGGAGAAATAATTCTTAACCATGGATCTATTCTGGAAAATAAGGATCAAGTAGGGCATTCAGTTGGCAGAACTAAGAAAAGAAGAAAAGACACAAATAGCATAGCAAGATGAACCCTGGAAACAGTTAGATGGGGGGTGGTAAAGAAGGTTCATTGGAGGATTGAGAGGCTGTATGCTTGTGGTAGGCAGAATAATGTCCTAGGGTGTCCAAATCCTGATCATTGGAACCTATCACTATGTCCCCTTCCATGGCAGAAAGAATTTTGCTGATATGATTCAGTGGAGGACCTTGAGATGGGGAGATTATCCCGGATTATTCAGGTGAGCCTAATGTAATCGTAATTATTCTTAGAAGTGGTTGCAGGAGGCAGGGAAGTAGAGGCAGAGGTAAATGTGATGAAAAACTAAAGGTCAGAGAGGTTCAATATTGCTGGCTTTGAAGATGGAGGAAGGTGGCCAAAAGCCAAGGAGTATGGGTGTCCAATACTCCTTGGCCACTGAAGATGAAAACAAAAAATAAAACACAAGGAAATTTTTTATTCCTTAGAGTCTCCATAAAGAAAAGACAACATGATCATCACTTTAATTTTAGGCCATAGAGACCCATATCAGACTTTAATGTAGAGAACGCAAAGACAGTGCATACATGCTATTTTAAACCACTAAGTTTATGATAATTTTTTTCAGCAGGTGTTTGAAACTAACACAGTGCTGATACCAGCTACATGGCAAATATGGAGAAGAAGAGTAAGACTTTTTTTTGTGTGTGTGTAAGACATTTTGGTTGTCATACTTGGAAGCTGGGGAGAGAATCTTCATCTGCCATTTAGCACTATGAACTTCATTAGAACACACAGTGTCTCTGCACTCGTGTTTTCTCATCTAGAACCCAAATAAATGTAACCACCACATAGAGTCTCTCCAAGTTTATTGATTGAACCCAAGTGCTTCTGTTAATTATGTATAGTTTCCTCCTTTATCTAACTTTCTTCCTTCCCTCTGGGGCTTTTAAGCCATGCTCCACTCCTGGTAAAGACCCCCAGGGAAGCAAAATCATAGGGATATTAGGCCTTCTTTACTACAGTGTTTAAATGTTTAAAGCTCTGGCAAGTTGGAGTCATTGTGAATGCTGATCCTGTCTATTTATATGTATTTTTTCCACAATAAAAATGAGGGACAGGGTAAGAAAATGCAGTTTCATAATCATCCTTTGTCACAATTGGCACCGGCCTTTCCAATGAAGAGCATCTCTTTCTTTATTAAATTAAGTTGGTATCTGTGCTCTTTAACCTCATCTGGCAGCCCAGTGCCTGCATTTATTATTCTCAAAGTGGAAACTTGCCATCCAACATCTGGTCTGCATTTGTTTTCCTTTAATTTCCTTTACCCATTCTATCATATATGCTTTTCTAAAAACAGTAATCTGAATGGATTGTTAATATCTCTTAGCATTTTATACTCAACTCTCTAGCCTACATTCTGTAAAGAGATCAGAGATACACCTGATTAACCCAAAAATGTGCCAGGAAAAAAAAAAAGAAGCCTCATTTACACGTAAAAAGTATTTATCATAAATACATTAGAATTATTCTTTCAGTCTGAGAAGGAAGACACTCTGTAAAACAAAATCTACAGTAAGTGAGTATCTAAGAGAATGCATTTTCCTCTAAGGGAAAAGAATGGTGCATAGGTCAGGAATAATGAAAATAAGAAAGTAGACTTGTTTTCAAAAATGTGTCTCAATTGGTACTTCGTTAGCTACAGGAGAGTATCTAGTATTTGCAAGGATGTCCCCTTGAGTCCCTGGGTTCTCCATGGACAAAGAACAAGGCAGATATGTGACTCTTTTTCTCAGAGACCAGGTCAACCTTTGGCCATAGTTGGAATTAGTCACAGCAGGAAAAGAAAACAATGGGTAAATCTGCAACATTCAGTTTTTAAAAATCACAACTGGAACAACATCTGCGTTGAAGAAAAGGGAGCTCTTGGGAAATGTGGCCACTCTGTCAGCACTGCATAATGCAAGAGAAGGAATGAGCAACCGGATGGGATTAGAATTGTTCTACACGTATGTGTCAGAATTCTATTGAAGTCCAACGGTCTCAGCATTTTAAAAGCTGGATTTCATATGGGGCATTTGCAAATCTTGGCTTCTGCATGCCAAGATCCAAAAGGAAAGTAACTCTTTTCCATCACACTATTCCTCCATTTGGTCAAATGGAATTAACTTCAAATCCTAAGAGTTTATATCCATTAACTCTTTGAATTTATATTTAACTGAGAAATAGACAAACCTGATATAACTGTCACATAAGCATGCATCAGTTTCTTGCCACTTAAAATGTTCTTCTGCTTTTGTAGTATGTCCTCCTCAGTACATGGTCCGTTTCACCCTCAGTCCTGTTCTTTCATCCATGGCTACTCTCCTAAGCTGGAGAACTCCATGCCAACCTGGCTTGTTTGGCCTCAGAGATTTCCATGGGGGAGAGTACCCAGGTTGACCCTTCCAGCTTGGCTTTGGGTTAAGAAGGACAGCAGTATGTTCCTCTCTTCCATTTACACCTTATACTTTAATGAAGACATCCAAGCAATCTCTCCTGGGCCTCTTCCTCTACCAACTTACGAACTTTAATTCTCTGTAACTACACCCATTTTTTGTCTTTCTTTTTTGACTCAGAGAAATATGTATCTCTACTCCTTTTGAAACTTCATTCCTCAATTAGCCTCAAAATTCACTTCCTTCCTATCCCTTTAGAGACTTTCAATGATCTCATCTTGGTCAATTAGCTCATCTTTCGTTTGTATCCTCCCTCATCTCCACCCCTTCTCCAAAGGCTTGTCTAGACTTTGCTTTGTCTCAAAACAACAACAACAACAACAAACAAGGGGTGCCCGGTGGCTCAGTCAGAGTCTGCCTCTCCCTCTGCCCCGCTCCCCTGTTCTATGGTGGTTGCTCACTCTCAAAAAAATAAATAAAATTTTAAAAGTAATATAAAAGCAAAACCATAAGATTTTCATGCTTTGACACTCCTGCAATCTGCTGTCTAATATTTTCTATTTACAGTCATTGGTGAAAAGCTCTATATTTACTACTTCTGTTTCCCTACATTTTCTTCAATGATGTTTTCAGATCTTTAGTAAACTTGCACTTCTATCAGTCTTCTTCCAATTATTCAATTTATCAGCTTTAATTTTTCTTGAAACTTTTGCCTCCATGAGACTCAAATATCACCACATTATCGTAATCCCATTTCTGCTGTCCAGTAACTCCTTCTACAATTTGTCTTTGGTTTTCCTTTATCTTACTCTCGGATTCTTCCACAAGGATGATTATCTGGCTTATTACATTCTCTTTCCCACAATATCCTCAGAAATATTTCATATTCTATCACATTGTTGACAATTACAGATTGTGCTATATTCTAAAAGAGAAAGACATAGTAATTTAATTATAAAAAGGAACAGAAGAACATTATGTGTGAGCCCCACCACACTCATTGTACTTTAGCTCTCCTATTTGTATTAATTTTCCAAGAATCTCTAGTCCAAATTCTTGCATCAAACTTTGGCTTTTCTTACTCTCTTGGAAATGTATCAATTCTTCCTTCTCATTATATTATTTTAACCTATTCCACAGATGTACTGTTATGGCCACTTTATTTAAGCTCTAAACATAGATAACTTGATGCAGAGTCCACTCTTAAGAATACCCAATTTACTGGAAGAGACAGGAATGCAAACACTTAAGAATATTACAAAGCAAAAGAGAAATTATATCAAATAACAATATAACCAACTAACTCTGGGAATGCGTGTGGTTGGCTTGGCACATTTTAGCTATGCCTAAGTTGTTGAATTTCATTTCATTATACTCAGTTACTTCTTATTCAGCTACTATAAAGAGCTAAGAAGTAGCCCATTCTCTGAAGGAAGTATAAAGAGAAGAAGCTGTGTGTCTGTGATTTGATTATACCAGCTGGTTGCATTAATAAGGTAGATGATAAGGAATTTCTTCAAGTAATAAATCGGGCATTCTCAGCTGGGTAGAATTTAGAAATTTCACTTGGCTCTAACTGAAACTTCATGTTTCTTTGCATTATGAATGTAGAAAACACACACATACACACACACACAGTGGTTTTAGCAACACTTATGACTTGTCACTGGATTTCTAGTTTTTCATATCACACCTCAGTGCTGCATATATTTCAAAATATTATTTAAGTTACCACACTATTGAAATTATAGTAACTGCTAGTACTTATTTTTAAATGCATTAATAATTATACATCACAAATCTGTTTAGTATTTTGATAACTGTACTTCCATACATTGGTTTCTATCGTAATCCTATGTATGTTATTTTATGAACTTAAAAAACATATTACATTCTTTCTAGAATTTCATAAATTATACGCTGGAATGTGACGTGTCTATAGCACAAAAAGGCAAATAGCTTCTATATGAAATCTTGTGTTTTAGAAGTTCAGGAGAGTGACAGATGACAAAACTAGAGTAGATGTAGCTTTCCAAGGAAAACAACACTCCAGGAACAGATGAGCTTTTGCAAAATCATGAAATATGGAATACCAGGAAGCATAATCAAGATGGACAGGGTGAAGTATCATAAATGCACAAATGAGAATGACTCTTTTAATTGAGAGTTAGATGAGTTATTTGTAGGTCACAAGCCACATCTGATGGCATAAAAGAATTGGCAGTGCATGTCACAGTAAACAAAATACCTTCTCCAAAAAGCAGCATCTACTCTGGAAGAATCTGATTCAGTGAGTTTTAGGGTTGAATCCTTGTCTTAGTGCTATTTTTTTGGACTCATGTCACATATGATTTTTTTTACAAAGGAGTTTCACATCATCCCTAGTTGGTTTCTTTGTGGTCTCAATTATGTAGTACGAAATGTGAGCAGAATGGTTTAAGAGCATAAAAGAGCAGAATAGCGCTTGGAGGGAAGGGGACCTGAGAATGGATAACCCACAGAAAAAGATCAAATCAAGACATGATGCAAAGTGACAGGCCCACAGGCCATTTGTTAAATTTCCTGCTCTTTCACACTCCTGTTCTAATCCCCAGTGGTTTCTAACCACTAAGATCAGCCTTTAACTTTTCTTTGGTAAACCTATGCCCCGATGCATTCTTTAACTCCATTTAAGTAACATAAAGTCACTGATAGAGCAGAGTATATGGTAGGCAAGTAGAGGAACTTGGCTCCAGGCTAAATGACAATTGCCTTTGAATACCCACCAGACTAGTGTTTTTTCTAACCTAATCCTTGACGTCATAAATTTGCTTAAGAGAGAATCTCTAAAGTTTTCTCTCCTGCAATTCTGGTTTTTGTTTGATTCTTGACATATGTTCATTTGTTATTTTTGAGCAGGTTGTATATACTTTTGCCTAAAATCTACACTAAAGTTGATTAACCACATGTCAACCTTGTTACAGAGCAGACCTGAATTTTTATTTTGTGTGTTTGTTACTTTACATGGAGTAATCTGTGAGTAGGGGTAGCAGAGACCCCCTTCTGTCTTGGCCTGGAGTCTAGATGAAAAACAGCAGATATGGAAGTAATGAAAGCTTCTGGAGCAGCATGTTCACCATGGATTAGTTTGCTCTACAGTTTCATAGATTTTAATTGTTTGTTCAACTCTGAATCCATTTATTTTTGCCCCACTCACTTCTGTAGCTTATTCCAGCCCAAACTTCCCCCAATAGAAAAAAAGCTCGTAAAATAAATGTTAATTGCTACCAAAGGGAATTTTGACGGGCACGCTGGATGCACTGGTATTGCAGTTATGAAATTCAGACCTTTACCACTGGAGCTGAGAGAGAGAAAGTAAACATTTGAGACAACACTGCTTAAAAAAAAATGAAAAATAAAAAAAAAACTTTTGGGAACTGATTCTAGAGATGATATGTGTACTTAGCTCATTGTGACTCCTAGCTCTTTGCTCTTCATCTCTGGCCTGCCTATCCTTCATGTTAGGTGGATATGGGAAAAGATACAGACTCTCCAAAAATACTGTTTTTCTTTTCTATTGCCTCTCATGTAAATTTGTGTCACATTGTTTTAGGTGGCATTTGATCACATCAAAGTACACTCTTCACTTGGATATGCCTCCGTCAACTCACAGAGTTGTGGCAATCCACTTTTGTGCCTATAGTTGCCCCCATGGAGACTTGCACGCACAGATGATGAAGTTTTAGTGGGTATAAACCATCAGGCTGCTATTTGATAAAGGAACCCAGGATCCAGCATTCTTACAATTACATTCTGGGAATCCACCACTTGTTAACTCCATACTGAGTGTTGAAAGTGGGTTTGGCACTGAGCTTGGTGCTATAGTATGGAGGAAGGAAGGCTATATTTCCAGAGGTAAGCCTACCAAATGAACCTGTTAGTAGAACATATATAAACAATACATTAAATTAAGCACAGTATAGTTCAGAAGATTTAAGATAATGTGAAAACCTATATGGATGAGACATTAGAGCAGTCTCCTTAGCAGTAGATGGCAAAAGAGAGGCAGAGAGATGTCCTGACTCTTCTTGTCAGGGAAACAAGAATGAAACTAGGGAGAGAGGAATGATAACGGTACATTT
This sequence comes from Canis lupus dingo, assembly GCF_003254725.2. Lineage (NCBI taxonomy): Eukaryota > Metazoa > Chordata > Mammalia > Carnivora > Canidae > Canis > Canis lupus. The sequence goes on along the minus strand of NC_064255.1, from coordinate 20,918,179 downwards.
CAGAAGTGGAATGGTTTGCCTCTGGATGCATCGGGATGCTAGTTTAGTGCGAAAAACTGGAGTCAGCCTTTGGGGCTTGAGGGAGATCAAGTTCTACCACTTGCTAAGCTGGGTAACTATAGCTGGACATATTTCTCTAAAACTCAGTTTCCCCACCCATAAAATGAGGATAACGACATTACCTAGCTCACAAGAACGCTGTGAGCAATAAGTGAGATAGTGAAAGTAAATCTCTTAAAACAGTGCAGCAATCAATAAACATTAGCTGTTAGGTTGTTATGTTAACACGGTTGCGTGCAGTAGAATCTAACTGTGCAGATGACGGAAAAACTGTACGAGTTTAAGTCTGTGGTTAGAGGACATGGTGGGGGGAGGAGCTTTGAGACGTTTACGAGGGCTTTGCAGCAAAAGATGAAAATGCAGTCTGTATATGACATCAACCAACTGGTGATTTCCCATTCTAGAGCTTTGCCACTGCGGGTTGCTCAGCATGTATTTGCTGAACACCTGCTTTAGGCTCACAACGGGGCCAGGTATTGTGAACATAGAGAAGCAGAGGAGAGAATTTGCCCATGAGGAATTTTGACATTGTTTGGAAACAAACAAATGGGTAACATCTGATTAAGGGTGTCAGACCATATATGAGGAGGTGCCAAAAGTAGTGGTCACAATTAGCATGTCCAAATGTTTGGCCCTAAACCTTTGGTTGCTCCAGGCTTGGCTGCAGTCTGAGAGGTACAAAGGTGAAGGACATGGATAATAAAACCTCAATCACTTACTGTCAAGCACTGGGAATTGCCCATGCCACCGGCAAGATGTGACATTCTTTTTTTTTTTTTTTAAGATTTATTTATGTATTCATGAGAGACACAGAGAAAGAGGCAGAGACACAGGCAGAAGGAGAAGCAGGCTCCTTGTAGGGGGGCTAATGTGGGACTCAATCCCAGGACCCCAGGATCACAACCTGAGCCAAAGGCAGACGCTCTACCACTGAGACACCCAGACATCCCAAGATCTGACATTCTTAAGTCAGTTAGGATGCATTTATCTGGACGTTTCCTTCCTCTCAAGAGAGTTTGTTTGAAAGAGAGATATTAGGGAGAAGCAAAAGAACGATAACTACTTTAAGAGAGGTTGAAACGGAGGCAGAAAAAAAAAAGCATTTTTAAATTCCCCTTATAATAATAACAAAAATTTAGGTAATACGGAGTATGTGCCAGGCTGTGTTCTGAACACTTCACACATATTAACTCATTTATCTTCCCAACAACCCTATAAAGAACATGCTTTTCTTATTCCCACCATATACACAAGGAGCTGAGGCACAGGGATATTGAGGACGTTGTTCAGATCACAGGAAAAGAGCAGCAAGCCAGGAGCTTAACCCAGACCCCATGGCTCCAGGTTCCCCGATCTTTGCTGTGACACCACACTGCCCCTTGATGGCACACCTGGACCTTTTTTTTTTATGAGAAGAATTGTGCTAAGTGAATAATGCACATGAGACATTGGAGCTCTTTCGTTTTGTTTTTAGTGTTATTTTGAGGGCCTGAAAGAGAAGATACTGAGAAAATGTGACAGGTTATTTGGCACTCTATAAACTTTTTTTTTTTAATTAAAGATTTTTATTTAGTTAGTTGAAAGAAAGAGAGCATGAGCTGGGTGAGGAGCAGGGGGAGAAGTGGACCCCTCCCACTGAGCAGGAGCCTGATGTGGGGATTGATCCGGAACTCCAGGATTACGACCTGAGCCTAAGGCAGACGCTTAGCCCACTGAGCCACCCAGGTGTCCCTACATAAACTTTTCAATACATAAACTTCCTTTGATATATATCATTAAACTAGGAGCTGAGATTTCCATTTGCAGCCAAGAGAGTCACATACTGTAAAGTCCTATCTTCCTGTGGCTTTATGCAAAGACACAGACTTTTCCAAATATCTTCTGCCCTGAATTCCCTTTTAAAGAGTCCTCACACTGCAAATCTCCCCCTGCCTCTCTCTTTGTCTCTTCCTGGCGTCCAGTGGCCTAAAAAAGTTTCAACCAGAATGCCTTGGTAAAATACGGAAACCCTTCAATCCCTCCAAATTTTGCTCAAAGTAATTTTCCTTGTCTTGTTCTTTTACCTGCTTCCTTCCCCAACCTGCTCTCAAAGCAAACCTATTTTGTTTTTGCTACTGAATTGTTTTTTACCATTATTCATTTACGATGTTTCATGATCCTCTGGCTTTGCACATACTGTATCCTTTGCTGAAATTTCCTTTCCCAATCTCCATCTGGCCAAAGCTACTTATTATTGAAAACCCAAATGAAACAGCACCTCCTATATTGAGATATTTTTGGCCCCTATGGGGAGAGATGCCCCCAAAGCACTTTGCTTTTTTCTCAGTCACTGTACCTGGCATGTTAGACTCTTCCATGTGTCACTGCTTCCCATACCTCTTATCACTGACACCTGTTACTCCATGATTTTTTGAAGAAAAGAATAATATTTACTGTTTTATCACTGGGCTTTTGCACATAAAAGGCTTCTATAGATGCTGCTTGTTTTGGGATCTGTCCATTTTGAGGATTATATGTGGCAACTGTTAAGCCTAGACAAGGTGATTTTTACAAAGCTAGGTTCTCTATTTAATACCACTTCTCCTCCCTGGCACTGGATGCATTTGAGGAACTCAGCATGGTTGTAGTGTTAGTTTAATACAAATATAATCTTGAATAGAAGTCTGGTGCCAAAATGTAATTACTTAATCCACTTTGTCACACACATACACATGCACACACACGCACCCTGATGTTGCTTTCTCAGTTTGAAGTACCCATATGCCCCAAATCTACTAAATTTCTTTGAAGCCATGCTCAAATTCTGCCTCTTTTCTGAATTTACCTCTTTTCTGAATTTTTATCATTTACTAGTCATACTTTTTTGTGTGTCAAACTTCCAAATTGTGTTACTTATTTTTGTTCATTAATTTACTTCTCAAGTCGACTCAAACTGCTTATTGCAGGCAGCATGCCAGGGATATAAAGGTAAGGAAGATGAAATCTTGTCCCCATAATGCTCAAAACCTTTTGCAGGAGACTTACGACAACAACACAATTGTATAATATAATATGATACAATCAAAGTAGAAGTTTGCATGGAGCACCAACGAAGCAAAGAAAAGGGACAACAAAATCTGCTTTTGTTGGTCTTCTTTTTTATAATGCAGTTAGCTGCTTATCATTCTATCTCCTTCACCTCATTAAGTAAGCAGAGGGCACAGTAAGTATCCATCAGTTGTAGTCCAAACCAAGCATCACCATTCAGTACCAAGAGGAGTAGTTTTCTCAAATCAGATTCCTTGGGAAACAACTCTGAGATGGAGATTAATAAGCAGAATATTATTAGGCAGTATTCTTGGCAACAAGACCTCTAAAGGTGTAGAAAAACAAGACTATACAAGAGGGGAAAAATGAGCTATGACAAACAATTGTCATGGAGACCTCACTCATACCGCAGGGAGATCTGGAAACGAGCAGACTCTTCAGCATTTTTCCACTTGCAAACAAATGGAACATGCCATTGTACCCTTGGACCATCCATTGGATATGGGCTGGCATGTTGGAAGGCTACACACTTGAGCAAGAAAGCTTCTTTTAATTGAGGCAATTCCCAGAGAAGTCAGCTGAGGATTATTAGTTGCCAATGTTCATGGAAGCTAGGCAATGAGTACTCCATGCTAAGGGTGGGTCTGGGTGTCATGTCACAGCATCTACCACAGCACCCTGCAAATGATAACCACTCAGTAACTATTGGTAAAAGTTCAGTTTTATATGTTAGGTTTCACTATTCTAAAATTTTTTTTTCAGTGCCATTGTGCATATCTTACCTGAGCACTGAATTCTTTATTATTTGAAATTTATTTTAATTTATTATTTAATTCTTCATTATCTGAACTTTGTTTTTTTGTATATTTTTTATTGGAGTTCGATTTGCCAACATATAGTATATCACCCAGTGCTCATCCCATCAAGTGCCTCCCTCAGTGCCCATCACCCAGTCACCCCATTCCCCCCACCCACCTTCCCCTTCCACTACCCGTTGTTCGTTTCTCAGAGTTAGGAGTCTCTCATGTTCTGTTACCCTATCTGATATTTCCCACTCATTTTATTTTCTGAACTTTGGTTCTGAGTTCATTTGATATTTATAATCATTCTGTTGAGAACTAAGCTTCCCAGGTTTAGGAAAGATTCATAACCACATCATGCATCTTGCTAGTCAATGGACAAGTCCTCCCTTCCTGTATCACTCATCAATTAGAATTTCAATCAACTCATGGCCCCAAAGAAATCCATCATGATCAAGACATCCATAGTAAACTGACAACAAAGATATCGGTTAAGGGGAAGTGGCATCATATGCTAATGAGTTGGGAGTTCCTTGGAGTTAGATCCAAGTTAGAGAGAATAAAAACTCATGCCAAAAATCTAAATCAGAGAGATTTTTCTCTTGTAAGAAAAGCAGCCAATAAATTGACTAAGAAAAAATATAATATTTGATAATGTATGTCAAATGAGCCAGCTTAATTCATTTTATTGAAATAGTCTAGACCCTCTTCTGTTGGAAGAGGATCCCAAAACTCTGACTAAAAGTTGACCTTGATCAGCATAAGCAGGTAGATGTTACACATTTTGGCAAAAGAGTAGTAAAGTGAGCGCTGATTCTCAGTTGTTCAAATGGTTGGCTTATTGAATATAACCTCAACCCTATTTGAGAAACTTTGCTGACAGTTCACTTGGTTTCTAAACTCTGAAACTTCCAGAGAACTCTACCAGGAGAACACTCTTTTACATGACGATGGGGCAATCTGGCCCTGAGAGGTTAGAAGTCTTTGTGCTGATTTTCATTGAATTACATGTGGCAATACGGAGAGGGGGATTTGTAGAGAAGCTAATTATGACCCATTTGAGGGAGGGATCCCAGGAGGCTTGGTCATTTCCATCATTGCCTCAACCTTTTCTGTAGATTAGGAATATATCCCCTGCTACCTCCCTTTAAGGTAGGATGACCTTACCAAACAAGTTTTGAGCAGATCTATAAGAAGTTAGGCTATTAAATACCAGCTACTAGAAATAATTGAACATTAGGTTCTATAATTCTCAATTCTTTCTTCCTGCCCTCCCTACCCCACTGCCTCTTTCCCTTCCTCTCTTGGCCCCCCTTTCCTTCCCTTCCCTCTAATTTTTTTCCTAAAATATCTAGATTATTATTCAATCATAAACAATTAGATCACAGACTTGGAAAGCAGAAGTCACTTAATCTAATCTTATGAAACAAGGCCTACCTCCTCAATACCTGCCTAAAGATTTTGTACAGCTTCAATTGAAAGAATTGAGAGTGATTCATCTCAGTGTGTCTGGAGGCAACCTGCCCCCATGTCATTAATCTTTTATTGAGTACCTACAATGCATGATGCTACAAAAAGAACCTAGTCTGGATAGTTCTAGTCTTTGGAAATATCTTTCTTTCTTTTAAGTGGAAGCCTTTCTTCTTTGGTTTTCAGGCACTCACCCTACTTCTACATTAGCACCACACAGAACAAGCTTTAGCTCTCCTGTCACCAAACTTAAGGGTAGGCAGTATGGCATAGTACTTAGGAGCTTTCATTATAATGTTAGAAAATTGAAAGTGTTCCAATTCCGACCTGCTTTTTGCTATGCAATGGGAAAGCTACTTAAATACTCAAAGCTTCTATTTTGTTTGTATTTAAAATAGGGATTATAATAGTACTTATCTCATAAGTTTGAGATGAGAATTACAGGAAGTTGTCCATGTAAGTGCTGAGTGTTTCAGCAGGCATCATGTAATTACTTGATATATAACAGCCTTTTTACTTTGAAATGAAGGATCTTTCTCATGACAGATGAGATAAGCCAAACAGAAACTGGGAAAAAAATTCAGACACTGGCAATGTTTTCCCTGCCTTGCTCTTTGCTTGCTCCATGTACTTCTCATGCTGCTGAGCCTAGCTGACATTTAAACAAAGCATATTTTAATATTGAAACACTTCAGAGATGAGTTTAGGTAGGGACACTTGATTGTAGGATGGACAATATAGATTCATGATAACACCTATTTTGTATGACACACCAATGAACAAGACTATTACTGTCTTTTGTTACTATGCCTGCCTATTATTTAGAGTTTTGATATAATCCGTAAATCAAGAGGTTAATCCCTGTGTAAGAATCTTGGTTTTATCCTATTGAATCATTCTGCTCCTTCACTCAGCAAGCATTATATGGACATATACAATGCTGGGAACACAAAGTAAAATTAGACATGGTCCCTGCCCTCCAGAAAATCATAATTTGGGGTGGAAACAACAGACATAACACAGATAGTGGGAATAAAACATAGCTTATCACCACAAATCTAATCTCTCGTTGGGTGAGTAGAACAGAATATTGAATTAAGACTTCATTTGTTTAGAAAGAAATAAGGTTACTTTTATTCAATACTATCAAAAGAAATCAACAATTGAACAAGGATTTTCAGTTTAACCAGAATTTATTAAAATTTCTGTTTATCTAGTACATAGTCTGTTAGGTCTATAGACAATACCAAATAAATAAAAAGCTTCTTACTCTAGTAGAGATGACATTCTGGAGGGCTGAAGCAGAGAACTATACTGTAGGAAGACAGTGATGAATCAGAAATTTTCTTCAATGATGAGAATTTTCTGAAAAACCCAGAACACTTCAAAAATTGCACCTCTTTCTGGAGGAAAGTCCAAAATTTTACATGAAGTTAGTAGAAGTTATTTTTTTTATTTTATTTATTTATTCATGAGAAACACACACACAGAGAGGCAGAGACATAGACAGAGGGAGAAGCCGGCTCATCACAGAGAGACTGATGTGGGACTTGATCCCAGATCCTGGGATCAAGCCCTGAGCTGAAGGCATACGCCCAACTACTGAGCCATCCAGGTGTCCCAGTAAAAATTATTTTATGCTAAGTCTGAAAATGTCAAAGACTTAGAAGATTACTGAAAATAGCATCTTTCTTTTTTCTACTTTTCTTGATACTTGGTGAAGAGTACAATACTGATTTCACTTTTCCCTGTCACTAAGTTATCACCTCCCAAAATGTGGTCATATATAATTTCCCTTGTTTTTCTCCCCAGTACAGGAGTGCATGTGGATAATGACTGTTGACACAGTAGAGTGGATAGACAGTGCTCTGTGTAAGGTCACAAGAGTAAATAGCTGATTTTGCTATGGGACAAAGCATGCCTACAATTCAGACAAGGAAAGACTATAGGCTTCCTGACTATTTACTTCTGTTCGATATTTTCATAGAAAACCATAAAATGTCAGAGTCTCTTAGTAAAGAAGCATAATAAGTCTTTGTTTGCTTCAGGCACAATACCTTAGAGACTTAGATCAATCAAAAGCATGCCTCTGGGCCATGATTTCTGGGAGGAGATCTTTGAAGGTATTGTTTTAGAGGCTATAAATCTACTCTGGTGTTTGCTGCCTGTCCAGACCAGCTTTAATCACTTACCAAACAGAATCATTTGTAAGACCAAGGAAAAGATAGACTTGCCAAAAGGACTTTTATTCTCTTAAATCTCATCTCCATCTCTTGCAGATCTCATCAGGATATGAAAAGAGGCTTAGTTTCTTAGTAAATCAAATATAGCTCACTGAATTCTGAGACCAGGAAATTAAGAATCAATACGATGCTAAGATATGAAACTTTCTGGATGATACAAAACCACCTACAGGCAAGATTCTGCAGTAAGAAAAGCAAATAATACTGCATAGGGCCCAGAGTGACATGCTTTACATTAACAAGGGAGAAATCGTTCCAAATCCTGCTTTCAGACTGGAAGGCATGAGGTTCTCATTAGCACTAAAGGGATAGAGTCTGTGTAGAAAGCCAGACAGATGTGCTTTGAGAGGCAAATTTAAATACTGAGAGTGGTAACCTTGTACAGAAGAAGCTCTCACAATTACCTGTAAGGGATATTTCTTATTTCAATTTGAAAATGACCTATAAGCAACCAGCCAATTGATACCTCTCCTCTGATTAATGCAAGCCTTGTACATCTTCACTCGCTGGCAGATGAAAGAATGTGAGGAGCTCTGATTCTCCTCCATAGAACTGAGTACCTGCAGGAGTTGAGAGGAGAAAAGTCACACCACAAATGACAAGTTAAGCGAACAGTTTGAGGCTAATTTTGTAAGGAAAATAAGAGTGATCACCAGAGCAAATCATTTTACAATGCTTAAGTGTAAAGCTATTAACTGGCAAAAATGAGTTCACAAAAAACTGAACATTACCGCAAGAATACAGAAAAAAGGTGAAAACGACAGGAAAATTTTTTAAAAAATCAAAAAAGCTAGACCTCAGTATAATTGTAATTTTGTTTAGAACTCAATTACATCTTGCTTGGCTGCCCTCCTCTTGACTCAGTTTCCCCATTCTTTCTCTTTGCTGGTATTCTTCTTGGCCAGAGCGGGTCCGTAAGTGTAGCAGGCACTTAAATAGCACAACTTACTTAATGAAACAGGTAAAATAGAAGATAAGGTATCCACACTTTTCCTGGGAATATAGATCTAAGCTTCTTGGGTAAAGGCTTAGGTCTTTCTCGTAGTTATAATCAGTTATTATGGAGTCTATAAGTATTTGTTTAATTAAATTGACATTTCTCATGCTCTGATTAAATATATAAAAATGTCCGTTTCCTTCAATAGTGAAATGTTTAGATGAGTTTGATAATTAACCTACATGGTATAAATTCAGAATCATTAAAACATCTTTTCTTTTCTTTTTTTTTTTTTTTTTTGAGAGTATGAGCACATGTGCATGCAAGCAGGGACAGAGAGAGAGGGAAAGAGAGAATTTCAAGCAGACTCCCCACTGAGTGCAGAGCCTGATGCAGCGCGGAGTCTTACGACCCTGAGATCATGACCTGAGCTGAAATCAAGAGTAGAATGCTTAACTGAGCTACCCAGGTCAAAAACCTTTTTGATCTGGAGTAAATTTTGATTTCCCTCAGTGCCTTACATTGAGACATTGAGGTTTATTCTTTAAGCTTTATACATTTTTTCCTCCATCCTGATGGTCTTGATTATCATAATGAGCAGAATAGCCTGAAATTGAGGTAAGTTTGTGAAATATTGCAGTGAGATGGGGGATTTTCTCTAGTTTATATAAAAATACTCTTGGGCTGACTCTATCCATTTCCTTATTCTGCAGTGTTCACCCCAGAGATTAGAACATCCGTAAAATTAACAATATTCTGTGAACCTGACATATTTAGTTTCTTTTAAATCATTCACAATATTAAAATATTGTAGGTCTGATAAAGAGTGTCCTGGGATATACTTCTAACAACTTGCAATAGTGTGTAGATTGAACTAAACTGGATTGATAATATTGTGGGGAAATGTGGGTCTTCTCTTTGGAATCTGTTCTGAGCCTCTAGGAAGAATGATTTTCTCCTACACTTATAATCTTATAGCAAGCTATTTGCTCTTCTATTCTTCCCGTGTTCTGTTAAGCCTTTTTGACACTCCAAGGCAATCACATCAGTTTGTTTCATTAGATTTTAGCCTTCAAGAAAGCAGAGATTATTTTTTACTCTTTTTAAATCCTTTTGCAACTTGCCTATATTGCAAAATTTCCTCCATATTAGTTCTAAGGGGGAAAAAACACAGTTTATTAATAGGTAAGTCAAAATCTTAATGTGAATGCAAATGTCAAAATATATTTAAAAAGTCACTATGCTAATCTTTTCATGATCTTTGTGATGCAGTGGTCTCCAAAGTGGGGCACATGCATCCCAAGATACATGTGAAAATCTGAAAATCATTAAGTGAAAGGAAGAAGATATTAGAAAATTGAAGTATATTCATTTTTAGCACATTCCCTATACTTTCCATCAGAACTTCTTCAGTTCTTCAGATGCAAATTCACTTAGCATGACCAAGTCAAGGAACTTAGCTCCTAATGATTGGAAAGGGAAAATACATGTATAGAAAATTGGGATTCGTAGAAAGTTACAAATGTACATAGCCCCAAATTACACCCTTCTCTTAACATTATTTTTTACCTTTTTGGTTTCTTCTCCCTTTGCTTGGTTTGGGTTAGATTCTTATTTAGAATACTTACATAGAAAAAAAGGTAACGTGGCTTGCAATTAATAAGTCAGTCAAATCAATAAGAGGAGGCACTCAAAATTTAAAATATATAAAAAAGTTTCAGCCACCCCAAAAAAGTAAAATAAAATGTATACAGAAATGATGGGTAAATTATAATATATTGAATATATGTATATATGTACACATATTCATATTTATCACACTTCATTCACTTTAAAATATCTTCAAATGCTAAGATGTACCTACAATTTAGTAATATTTTTTAAGGAAAAAAGAAAAGAATCCCTATATTAAATGAATATATAAAGCATAATTCATTTACCAATTATAGAAAGGTTAAAATGGGGGAAACATCCTTAACTCCTTTTTAAGCCTTCTATGACTCTGTTTTTCTATTCTGATATCCATGACCTCTCTGCTGTCCACCTTAAATTTTTCTGGAACTGGTTTAAGTATTTAAATAAATAGGGACTTATTAATACTTCTCCTAGCTTTCTATTTAATTTAAATTTACCAGTCAATTTAATATCATTTCAGAATCTATTACAATATTAAGATGTTTAAGTAACATTTTTCATCCTTTAAATTTTCTCCAAAGACAAATGGAATATTAGAAATCCCAAACCAAACAACCCTTATTTTACAAATATTTTTGAACGTTAATAAATCAAACAAGTGAATGGATTTATAAGCCTGGATGATTTGTATGCAAATTTAAAGGCTCATTGAGTTAAGTCAAAATCAACAAAGCACAATACAAATCTATAGGGTGCATAAATGTTTTCTAGTTAATAGATTGGTGAAGATATTTAATAACTGAGTATTGATTAATAGAAAACATGGAATGTGATATGAATTCTTAAGAGGACTTTTCTTCTTCAAAACATCCTCTACAAATATTTCACTTGTTATGATAAGCTTTTGTTTAATTAATGCAGAAATACATCGCTGCTAACAGAAATTATCGTCTCCCTGTTAAAAAGTATCCATCAGGATCTGACCAGGATAGAACCCACAACAGTTATTTTATCAGATAAAATTTAATATAAGAAGTTGGAAGATGGAAAAAAAAAAAAAGAACTTGGAAGATGGTAAATGCCAAAAAGAGATCCTGTGGTACCACAGATATAAGAAACTAAAAGATGTAGCATCCATCCTAGAGTTGCACACAGATTCAAGAGGTTGGGATAGAGAAAATCTAGAAGCTTGTGGAGTTGCTTTTCAGAGTTGACACTTAGACCTTAAGGCAAGAGATGAACCCGGTGGTGTGGTACTTCTAAGAGTTTGCAGTGAAGCTGGTTCTGGGAGTCAATGCACCAAAAAAAAATGCCAAAAAGTAGAACCAAATATCTCTGCCAAGGTGAAATGTCTAACAGAAATCCAGCGGGCAAATGAGAACATGGCTTACAAAGAGACTCAGATTACAAAAAAGGTTAAAAAGAAAATTTTGGCTGAGAAAATAATAGCTGAATAACTGGTGCACAGGTACGCGCGCGCACACACACACACACACACACACACACACTCCTTTCTGAAAATACACGCAAGACTTTTAAAAATATGTGTAACTCCTGAACAAACATTTCTGCTATAGGAATTTCTTATAAAGAGATGAAGTCAAACATCCACGGGCAATCTATAACTAAGCCCAGCAAATTTTGTCCTACTTTTTAAAACTTTCAAAAAAAATAATAAATAAATAAAATAAATAAACTTTTTTCTATACATCTCTAAAACATTTCCTTAAGCTAGGACTCATTCATTTTTTTTACTTGCTCAAATATATCGTTTATAATCGTCTAATGGCATTTCTAAGTAAAAAAAATATATATATATATAGTGATACCACTGTACTACTGAAAATCTTTAAGCTGTTCTCTGGGGACACAGTTTAATCTTTGAAGGCTTCACGGTATCATCTCCAACCACTTAATTAAAATAACAGTTGAATCTGGTGTCTGGAATCAGACTGTGTGAGTTAAATCCAGCACCACTTGCAAATTCACTGTGTGTTTGAAACAAGCTACAGAATTTCATTTAGCCTCTGTTTTTTCATCTGAAATTGAAGATATAATAATATTTATTACAGAAGGATGCTGTAGGGGTTAAATAAGTTAATAGTTGTAAAGTGGTTAATACTGCACCTGGCAAATAGGATATGTTATCAATTACTAGCTTTTTCCTCTCGTCATACTGGACTAGTCAGTATTCCTCAGAAGGTATACATATTTGCACAAGCTCTTTTCCTCTTGAAAAGAAATTCTTCAGTCCCTACCATTTTACCCAGTTAAATTCAGCTCAACTTTCAATATCACTTCAAGCTTTACCTGATTCAGGAAGCTGCCTGAAGCAGCTTCTCTTCCAAAGCAACTTTTGAACATGAGATCAAAGTTCTTACTGAGCTGTACCAAGAAATGCCTTTTACTGATTTGTTAATTTTTCCCAGTGGATTCTAAGGTCCTCACAGGCTGGGCCATGACTTATTTAGTGTTGATCCCATAGGGCCAAACTTTGGATCTGGCACACGTTCAGGACTTAATATGCTTTTGTTTATAAACAAAATGTTCATAATAGTATTATTTCTAAGTACAGTAAATCAGAATAATATGTAAATGGTATATAAAATAAATGTGTAGCAATTAGGAAAATGGTTAAATAAAATATAGAGACCACATCTACTGAACTGATTTATACAAGCATTAGAAGTGTTTTAACACCATGTAATAATAAGAAAAATATGTGTGATGTTTAATGATGTGAAAAGAGGTTACAAAATGATCATACATATAAAAGTGACAAAGCATAAGAATAAAACAAATGTTAATATTTAATAAAGAAAATATTAAAATAAACGTTGAAAATGTTAAATGTGTTTATCTTTGAATCTTTGCCTCGAGTGATTTTCTTTTTCTTTTTTTGATTTAATGCATTTTCTTAATATTCTATCATGTGTAAATTTTAAATACTAATATTAAATATAGTTTTATTTTTAATAAAAATAACAAAAAAAATTCAACTATGGGGCACTTGGGTGGCTCAGTTGGTTAAGCATCTGCTTTCAACTCAAGTCATGATCTCAGGGTCCTTGTATTGAGCCCCACATTGGACTCTGCTCAGTGGGGGGCCTGCTTCTCCCTCTCCCTCTGCCTGCCACTCTGCCTGCTTGTGCTCTCTCTCTCTCTCTCAAATAAATAAATACATAAAATCTTTAAAAAATTTTTTCCAATGATATTGAAAAGTGTATACAATATTTAATTCTAGAATTCCAACTGCAAAAGCATTTTAAAATCAGCAGATTAACTTAAATATCTTTGGCTTTAGAAGTTGCTAAAAATCTCAAACTCTCACATTCAGAGAGAGCGAATGAAAGTTATGTTTTTACTTGCAAAAGTACAAGCCATCCCACATATTAAATGCCAGCCACTCAGGGAATGCACAGACTAAACTGTGAGGAGGGCCTGTGTGTCCTGGACATCTAATCACTCCAAGTATAGCCATTGTTTCCTGTTGCATGTTCTGAGTGGCAACCCTGTGCTGCTAGACTCATCTGTTCAGATCTCTCTCCAGACTGGTTAGAAGGACAAATTAATCCGCAATCAGGTTGCAAATAAAGACTAAATTAATATTCCTCTCAGAAGTATTTCCACTCAATTAACAGATCATACAAAACTAAAAAGATTTAGGATCAGAAGGTATATAATGAAGAGATTTCAGACCATATATGATGATAGTGATCATTAATATTAATTATCTAAAATACATAAATCTAATATAGTATAAATAATAAACATACTGAATAATGAAAACATTAATGAAGATATTAATATAATCATAAACACATAATAATGCAATATTAGACTTAGTATTTAATTTTATGCTGGACAGTATATTATCTGCATTTCTTATATACACTTATTTAGTTCCTTAGTAAAAACTTGTGAATGAAGGTAAAATCCCTCATTTTAGATATGGGAAAACTGAGGCAGACACAAAAGTGTTAAGATCAACAGATCAGGTGTATAGATGAAGTCAATCATGTTCTGGAACCTACAGTATATAGTCTTCATATACTTATGGACAGAAGCAGGTTCTCTATGCTCATGAAATCTAATAAGGAAACCCCTGTTCTTTATCTAAAAGGATAGCCTAATAAAAAATTCTTTAGGGGCACCTGGGTGGCTCAGTCGCTTGTGTTGGACTCTTGGTTTCAGCTTAGGCCATGATCTTGGAGTCATGGAATTGAGCCCCATGTCATCTCTGGGCTCAGTGGAGAGTCTGCTTAAGAGCCTCTCCCTCCTTCTGCTCCTTCCCCTGCTTATGTTCATGCTCACTTGCTCTGTCACAGATAAATAATCTTTTAAAAAATTCTTTGAATACATGTTAATAAAGGATAATGGTTCAGAGCTTTGGAATCTGACTGACCAAAATGACCTCAAAACTCCACTCTGCCACATACAGTTATGAAACCAATCAAGCTGGTTAGCCTTCATAAAGCTTAGTTTTTGATTGTTTGTTATCTGGAAAAGGGATAAAATACATCACAATATTTCATGAGGAGTGTCATAGAAAATGCATGTAAAATATTTAACATAAAGGGGGCACCTGGGTGGCTCAGTAGTTGAGCATCTGTCTTTGGCTCAAATCATGATCCCAGGGTTCTGGAATCGAGTTCTGCATCAGGATCCCTGCAGGGAGTCTGCTTCTCCCTCTGCCTATGCCTCTGCTTCTCTTCGTGTCTCTCATGAATAAATACATAAAATCTTTTTAAAAATTTTAACATAATGGTTTGACACATAGTAAACATTCAACAAAAGTCAAAATATGGGTATATGTACCATTTTAGAACATACAGATAACTGAATTTCTTGCAAGCTTAAAGTGTTTAGGATTCTATTTATATGTTTTTAAAAACTCGATTTTAAAAATCAAGAAACTTAAAACAGTCATTAATCTCACAGTCTTTGACAAAGACAAGATAGTGTACTTACAATGAAGAATGGAAGAATGATTACCTTTTTATCTTTGGTTAATGAAAATTATGAAACCCTACTTGTTTCAACATCAAGAGATAATAGTTCCTATTATATGTGTTCAATTTTCACATTTATGTATAGAGTTAACCTCTTTTAATCGTCCCCCTCAACAAATGTTTTTGTTGGAGGTTCTTTTTCCTTTTCTTTCCAAAGTCACAGCAACACTCCTGCAATACTGACTTGGAGCACAGAGCCTTGGCCAGAGTATGTGGCGAAAACCCCCAGTGGAGTCTCCACATGAAACTGGAAGGGAATTGAATGAACTGCAGCAGCTCATCCCCTCCCTGGAGGGCACATTAGATGACCCAACACAGCTTGTTCATTTGCAGTTTCTATGATTCCTAAACAGAAACAAAACATTGTCTTAAACGAAAAGGGAGAAATGCTGTTTTTTTTCTGAGAAATGTTTTCATGTGTTCCTGCCCTGCGTGCTCATTCTTTGGTGACCCTGCCCACGATTTCAACTGCACAGATGGATGGATTCCCATGTTTATTGGCAAAATATTTGAAGATATCCTCGAGGCAGAAGCTGGTAGAGAAAAAGAGGTTTTTTGGATTTCTCTATTCAAATAGGAGATGTCTTGAGTCATGGACTCTTTCTTGCAAAGGTGTAAGAACATCTTATACCATATCTCTTCTTTCTTCTAGACCAGTTTTGATTGTATCTATTTGGAAGGGTCAGGGCTTAGTGGTCATATTATAGACAGGTCAATGGGTGGGAGAACAACAGCTTATGAGTCCCTTATGAGCTCCACAAAATTACAAAATATTGTGGCTGGAAAGAACCACAGAGATCTTCTAGCCCAGTTCAAAATCAAGTGTCTTATAAATTTTAGAGAGACTATGAACCCAAAATCCAGAGTTCTCACTCTTAAGCACTATACTATATTGGAAGAAATAAAGATTTCCAATAGGTTTTGAATACCAAATATTCAGAGTTATAGCAGTTCTTTATATTTGTGTAACACCTTGTTCTGTCCAAAGCACTTTCACATATATTTTATCATTTGATATTGACAGTAACCCTGTGAGTAAAGGGGACAAGAATCATTTTCCTATTTCCATTTGTACATACTTGGGTCCCTGAAATGGTAACTAACTTGTCCAAGGTAAAATGTATGACTTGAGCAGAATGTCAGGACTCCTCATCATCTTGTTTTATAAATATAATAAAGTAGAGAATGTATAGCTCACACAAGAGAGATTAAGGTATCTCCTACTAGAAGCAAGAAACTGTATGGTGGGAAGTAACAAAACATAAGACAAATGGTTGTGTTTATAAGAAAAAAAATTGCTAGAAACCATAAATAAGATACTACTTAAAAGTAGAAAGCTAAGCATGTGACCTGGGACTTTGTTTGCTTGGTGACCTCACAGTTGACTTACTTGGAGGCCTATCTTTCAGTATGTACTAGAGGACAGGAAACATGGAAATGATGGTAAAAATACAGATAATGGTGGGGACTTCAAAGAGCTCTAGTTCTATCTCTTGTGTATAGGATATAGTTGAATATTGTTTCTTTAATTAACAGGATATTATCTTATTTTTATAAAATGAATTTAATCCATTTACATTTAATGCAATTATTGATATAGTTGGAATTGTTCCTGCCATGTTATCTAATGGTTTTTATTTGACATGCTTCTTAGCATTTTTCATATGGGATATTGTATTTTTCACCTTGTTTGGATCATAAAGTTTTTCTTTATTCTATTTTCCTACAATTACACAAAATATATAGTCTTGTTTTTTTTCTTTAGGGATTACCCTTGGAGAAGTAACAAATTTTCAACTGACATTTTTCAATTGTATCTTATTTACTAATAAGACAAGAAATGACATTATTTCAAATCCCTCTGCCACTGCTACATCCATTTCAAGACTATATCAGAATTTAATTTACAGAGATCTATTTGTCTTTTGACATTATATATCCAATATAATTTAGAATTTTTTATAATTTATATTTAAATGTAGTAATAATTTATTTGCTGATGATATCATCTTAAGTCTTTCATTTTTCTTTCTCTTGAATCCATTTGTCATTTTGTTGATAGTTTTCTTCAATGTATATTTCAGAAAGACCCGTGATTGTTAAATGTCCTGCATTCAGACATGCCCCAAAATGTGTAAGTGGGTATGTGTGAGTATGTGTGTATGTGTGTGTGTGTGTGTGTGTGTACATGTGTGCTTGCATTT
This sequence comes from Canis lupus dingo, assembly GCF_003254725.2. Taxonomy (NCBI): domain Eukaryota; kingdom Metazoa; phylum Chordata; class Mammalia; order Carnivora; family Canidae; genus Canis; species Canis lupus. The sequence continues at coordinate 20,900,791 of NC_064255.1, read as the reverse complement.
TAATGCTAGCTCAATGGCAGGACAATATATAAAATGAATAGAGAAAAATGCTTGCTAAATCCTAACAAGAAAAACAGCCCAGTGCTTTTGAAAGTAAATAATTCAGTATAGGAGGACCAGATTTTGTTTTATTTTTTTGCAAAGAATATCCACCTACCTACCTGTTTTACTTTTTTAAAATTTATTATCAAGCTCTCTCAATTCCATATCCCAAAGGCATTGACTTCTCTCAGCTACACTGACAATAATTCAGTTTAAGTCACTATCACCTCCTACTTGGCAGTGATCTTCCTGCTTCTGCTCATGTCCTCTGTAATCAATTCTGCAAACAGAAAAAAGAGGTGATTATTTTATAACATATATCATGTCTTTCATCATTTAGCTACATTACACATATTAATAAGTATATTATTTTCCATAGAATGAAAGACCTAATCCTGAGTTCCATTCTGGCTAATATTAGTAATTGAAGCATTTCACTCTTTTATTTGAAGTCCCCCAATGGCTTCATATTACACTTAAAGTGAAAAAAAACACAAAATCCTTTCCATTTCAACTTTATGTGTTTTATGTGTTTCAGTATGGTATCAACGAACAAGCAAGGACTTAAATTCAAGGAGAACTGAGTGTATTGAATCCTTCCTCCTTATACTTGGACAATTTAATTTCCTAGAGTCCCAATTCCTCATTTTCACAATGGGTTTAATAATAGCTTTCATAATGGGTATTTATTGGGTTTAAATGATCTAATAAATAGAAAGTACTTTTTAAAATGTGTGTGCCCAACCATAGCATCCTCCTTCTTTCTGTTCAATCCTGACATTCTGTAATGGTTCTGTAAATTATAATTGTTACTCAACAGGCATTGAATAAATCAAAGGACTGTACTTGCAGTTTGTATTATTGCTTCAGACATGCCAAACCATTGAGTCCATCCACTCTCAGATTATCATCATGGACTCTCCAAAGAAGGTAATATTTTCTTTTTTCCTTCTTTCCTCATTTTTGGGTCTCCCTCTTTTCTTCTTTCCTTCCAGTTTTTCTACTCCATAAAGTAGAAAATAATGAAGAATTTTTTTTATTAATTTAGGTTTCCATTGCAAATTCATTATATGAGCATTAGCACTATTACTATTACATTTTAACAGTAATAGCAGTAGAATACTGTAGCCCATTCTATTGCAAACTTCCAATAATTCTAAAGAGAAATGAGTTTTGCACCATAACATGGTACAGACTGTATGTAATTTCTCTGCTGACTTTTCAGCACCACAGTATTTACGACTTAAGATGTTTGGGGGAGCATAGACTTATGTCCATACATTTGCTTCATGCTCCCCACCTGAAATCATAATTCTTCAGGCACCAGATTCATTACCCTAACAATCTGTGACCTGTGGACACATGTACTCACTCAATACTGAGAATAAACAAAAAGACATAAAGTGTGATACATAAAACCAAGCTTCTTATAATATGTAGGAATCTATTTTATAGAAATGAGAAATAACTCTTTTTAAAAGTTTGAAAATCTAGGCAAGGCTGAGGTATATGATAACTATTATAAAATTAGCTAAGGATTGGATGACACTTTTCATAATTTTGACGCTTCTTTACATATGTTATTTCACTGTATCCTCATACTGATCCATGGGTTTTTTGTTTTTGCTGTTGTTGGTAGTGGTGGTGGTGATTTTCTCAGTGTTTGTTCTTTATGTGGCACTATTTACACATCCAAGATATTGTTTACCAAAAGTTCTAATAATGCAGCTATTAACTTGGAAGCCACATGAGGGAATGTGCCTGCCTCTACTGAAAATTGCATACATATATCCATCACTTAGCCAGGGACATGCTACTTTTTTTTCCATAAACATCATTGAAAAACATAATACAAATATAAAAGGGGATAATGATGACAATGTTTATTTTGATCATAATTATAACAATAATTTCTCTGTGTTCCAAATATTTTAGTTATGTATTCTTATTTTATTATTTTAGTTGATTAGTTACATGCCTGTCTCCCCTCATGCTACCACAATTAGATATTTAATTATTTGATAGTAGGAGCTGTATTTATTCATTGTTGTGCCTTTAGGACTAAGTGTCCAGAAAAGAAGTTGGCACCGAGTAACAGTATATTCATTGGGGAAAAAAAAAGAAAAGTAATTTCTTTAAATAACAACTACTCAATCAGTGAATTGGATTTCTTTTGGAAAAAAAAAAAAGAAAAAAAAAGGATTTCTTTTGGTCTTCTTAAAAAAATTTTTAAATTAAATTCAATTTGCCAACATATAGTATAACACCCAGCATTCATCTTATCAAGTGCCCTCTTCAGTGCCCATTGCTGTTAGCCCATCCCCCCAGTGTTTTTGAAAGAAAATAATTCAGAATAGGAGGACCAGATTTTGTTTTTTTTTTTTTTTTTTTTTTTTTTTTTTTTTTTTTTTTTTTTTTTTTTTTTTATTGGTGTTCAATTTACTAACATACAGAATAACACCCAGTGCCCGTCACCCATTCACTCCCACCCCCCGCCCTCCTCCCCTTCTACCACCCCTAGTTCGTTTCCCAGAGTTAGCAGTCTTTACGTTCTGTCTCCCTTTCTGATATTTCCCACACATTTCTTCTCCCTTCCCTTGTTTTCCCTTTCACTATTATTTATATTCCCCAAATGAATGAGAACATATAATGTTTGTCCTTCTCCGACTGACTTACTTCACTCAGCATAATACCCTCCAGTTCCATCCATGTTGAAGCAAATGGTGGGTATTTGTCATTTCTAATAGCTGAGTAATATTCCATTGTATACATAAACCACATCTTCTTTATCCATTCATCTTTCGTTGGACACCGAGGCTCCTTCCACAGTTTGGCTATCGTGGCCATTGCTGCTAGAAACATCGGGGTGCAGGTGTCCCGGCGTTTCATTGCATTTGTATCTTTGGGGTAAATCCCCAACAGTGCAATTGCTGGGTCGTAGGGCAGGTATATTTTTAACTGTTTGAGGAACCTCCACACAGTTTTCCAGAGTGGCTGCACCAGTTCACATTCCCACCAACAGTGTAGGAGGGTTCCCTTTTCTCCGCATCCTCTCCAACATTTGTTGTTTCCTGCCTTGTTAATTTTCCCCATTCTCACTGGTGTGAGGTGGTATCTCATTGTAGTTTTGATTTGTATTTCCCTGATGGCAAGTGATGCAGAGCATTTTCTCATGTGCATGTTGGCCATGTCTATGTCTTCCTCTGTGAGATTTCTGTTCATGTCTTTTGCCCATTTCATGATTGGATTGTTTGTTTCTTTGGTATTGAGTTTAATAAGTTCTTTATAGATCTTGGAAACTAGCCCTTTATCTGATATGTCATTTGCAAATATCTTCTCCCATTCTGTAGGTTGTCTTTGAGTTTTGTTGACTGTATCCTTTGCTGTGCAAAAGCTTCTTATCTTGATGAAGTCCCAATAGTTCATTTTTGCTTTTGTTTCTTTTGCCTTTGTGGATGTATCTTGCAAGAAGTTACTATGGCCGAGTTCAAAAAGGGTGTTGCCTGTGTTCTTCTCTAGGATTTTGATGGAATCTTGTCTCACATTTAGATCTTTCATCCATTTTGAGTTTATCTTTGTGTATGGTGAAAGGGAGTGGTCTAGTTTCATTCTTCTGCATGTGGATGTCCAATTTTCCCAGCACCATTTATTGAAGAGACTGTCTTTCTTCCAATGGATAGTCTTTCCTCCTTTATCGAATATTAGTTGCCCATAAAGTTCAGGGTCCACTTCTGGATTCTCTATTCTGTTCCACTGATCTATGTGTCTGTTTTTGTGCCAGTACCACACTGTCTTGATGACCACAGCTTTGTAGTACAACCTGAAATCTGGCATTGTGATGCCCCCAGATATGGTTTTCTTTTTTAAAATTCCCCTGGCTATTCGGGGTCTTTTCTGATTCCACACAAATCTTAAAATAATTTGTTCTAACTCTCTGAAGAAAGTCCATGGTATTTTGATAGGGATTGCATTAAACGTGTATATTGCCCTGGGTAACATTGACATTTTCACAATATTAATTCTGCCAATCCATGAGCATGGAATATTTTTCCATCTCTTTGTGTCTTCCTCAATTTCTTTCAGAAGTGTTCTATAGTTTTGAGGGTATAGATCCTTTACATCTTTGGTGAGGTTTATTCCTAGGTATCTTATGCTTTTGGGTGCAATTGTAAATGGGATTGACTCCTTAATTTCTCTTTCTTCTGTCTCATTGTTAGTGTATAGAAATGCCACTGACTTCTGGGCATTGATTTTGTATCCTGCCACGCTACCGAATTGCTGTATGAGTTCTAGCAATCTTGGGGTGGAGACTTTTGGGTTTTCTATGTAGAGTATCATGTCATCGGCGAAGAGAGAGAGTTTGACTTCTTCTTTGCCAATTTGAATGCCTTTAATGTCTTTTTGTTGTCTGATTGCTGAGGCTAGGACTTCCAGTACTATGTTGAATAGCAGTGGTGAGAGTGGACATCCCTGTCTTGTTCCTGATCTTAGGGGAAAGGCTCCCAGTGCTTCCCCATTGAGAATGATATTTGCTGTGGGCTTTTCATAGATGGCTTTTAAGATGTCGAGGAATGTTCCCTCTATCCCTACACTTTGAAGAGTTTTGATCAGGAATGGATGCTGTATTTTGTCAAATGCTTTCTCTGCATCCAATGAGAGGATCATATGGTTCTTGGTTTTTCTCTTGCTGATATGATGAATCACATTGATTGTTTTACGGGTGTTGAACCAGCCTTGTGTCCCAGGGATAAATCCTACTTGGTCATGGTGAATAATTTTCTTAATGTACTGTTGGATCCTATTGGCCAGTATCTTGTTGAGAATTTTTGCATCCATGTTCATCAGGGATATTGGTCTGTAATTCTCCTTTTTGGCGGGGTCTTTGTCTGGCTTTGGAATTAAGGTGATGCTGGCTTCATAGAACGAATTTGGAAGTACTCCATCTCTTTCTATCTTTCCAAACAGCTTTAGGAGAATAGGTATGATTTCTTCTTTAAACGTTTGATAAAATTCTCCTGGGAAGCCATCTGGCCCTGGACTCTTGTGTCTTGGGAGGTTTTTGATGACTGCTTCAATTTCCTCCCTGGTTATTGGCCTGTTCAGGTTTTCTATTTCTTCCTGTTCCAGTTTTGGTAGTTTGTGGCTTTCCAGGAATGCGTCCATTTCTTCTAGATTGCCTAATTTATTGGCGTAGAGCTGTTCATAATATGTTTTTAAAATCGTTTGTATTTCCTTGGTGTTGGTAGTGATCTCTCCTTTCTCATTCATGATTTTATTAATTTGAGTCTTCTCTCTCTTCTTTTTAATAAGGCTGGCTAATGGTTTATCTATCTTATTAATTCTTTCAAAGAACCAACTCCTGGTTCTGTTGATCTGTTCCACAGTTCTTCTGGTCTCGATTTCGTTGAGTTCTGCTCGAATCTTTATTATCTCCCTTCTTCTCTTGGGTGTAGGATCTATTTGCTGTTTTTTCTCTAGCTCCTTTATGTGTAAGGTTAGCTTTTGTATTTGAGTTCTTTCCAGTTTTTGAATGGATGCTTGTATTGCGATGTATTTCCCCCTTAGGACTGCTTTTGCTGCATCCCAAAGATTTTGAACGGTTGTATCTTCATTCTCATTAGTTTCCATGAATCTTTTTAATTCTTCCTTAATTTCCTGGTTGACCCTTTTATCTTTTAGCAGGATGGTCCTTAACCTCCATGTGTTTGAGGTCCTTCCAAACTTCTTGTTGTGATTTAGTTCTAATTTCAAGGCATTATGGTCCGAGAATATGCAGGGGACAATCCCAATCTTTTGGTATCGGTTCAGACCCGATTTGTGACCCAATATGTGGTCTATTCTGGAGAAAGTTCCATGTGCGCTTGAGAAGAATGTGTATTCAGTTGAGTTTGGATGTAAAGTTCTGTAGATATCTGTGAAATCCATCTGGTCCAGTGTATCATTTAAAGCTCTCGTTTCTTTGGAGATGTTGTGCTTAGAAGACCTATCAAGTATAGAAAGAGCTAGATTGAAGTCACCAAGTATAAGTGTATTATTATCTAAGTATTTCTTCACTTTGGTTAATAATTGATTTATATATTTGGCAGCTCCCACATTCGGAGCATATATATTGAGGATTGTTAAGTCCTCTTGTTGAATAGATCCTTTAAGTATGATATAGTGTCCCTCTTCATCTCTCACTACAGTCTTTGGGGTAAATTTTAGTTTATCTGATATAAGGATGGCTACCCCTGCTTTCTTTTGAGGACCATTCGAATGGTAAATGGTTCTCCAACCTTTTATTTTCAGGCTGTAGGTGTCCTTCTGTCTAAAATGAGTCTCTTGTAGACAGCAAATAGATGGGTCCTGCTTTTTTATCCAGTCTGAAACCCTGCGCCTTTTGATGGGGTCATTAAGCCCGTTCACATTCAGAGTTACTATTGAGAGATATGAGTTTAGTGTCATCATGATATCTATTCAGTCTTTGTTTTTGTGGACTGTTCCACTGAACTTCTTCTTAAAGGGGAATTTTAAGAGGCCCCCTTAAAATTTCTTGCAGAGCTGGTTTGGAGGTCACATATTCTTTTAGTTGCTGCCTGTCTTGGAAGCTCTTTATCTCTCCTTCCATTTTGAATGAGAGCCTTGCTGGATAAAGTATTCTTGGTTGCATGTTCTTCTCCTTTAGGACCCTGAATATATCCTGCCAGCCCTTTCTGGCCTGCCAGGTCTCTGTGGAGAGGTCTGCTGTTACCCTAATACTCCTCCCCATAAAAGTCAGGGATTTCTTGTCTCTTGCTGCTTTAAGGATCTTCTCCTTATCTTTGGAATTTGCAAGCTTCACAATTAAATGTCGAGGTGTTGAACGGTTTTTATTGATTTTAGGGGGGGATCTCTCTATTTCCTGGATCTGAATGCCTGTTTCCCTTCCCAGATTAGGAAAGTTTTCAGCTAGAATTTGTTCAAATACATATTCTGGCCCTCTGTCCCTTTCGGCGCCCTCGGGAACCCCAATTAAACGTAGGTTTTTCTTCCTCAGGCTGTCGTTTATTTCCCTTAATCTATCTTCATGGTCTTTTAATTGTTTGTCTCTTTTTTCCTCAGTTTCCCTCTTTGCTATCAACTTGTCTTCTAGGTCACTCACTCGTTCTTCCACCTCGTTAACCCTCGTCGTTAGGACTTCTAGTTTGGATTGCATCTCATTCAATTGATTTTTAATTTCGGCCTGATTAGCTCTAAATTCTGCAGTCATGAAGTCTCTTGAGTCCTTTATACTTTTTTCTAGAGCCACCAGTAGCTGTATAATAGTGCTTCTGAATTGGCTTTCTGACATTGAATTGTAATCCAGATTTTGTAACTCTGTGGGAGAGAGGACTGTTTCTGATTCTTTCTTTTGAGGTGAGGTTTTCCTTCTAGTCATTTTGCTCAGTGCAGAGTGGCCAAAAGCAAGTTGTATTGGGAAAAAGAGAAAAAGAGAGGAGAGAAAGAAGGAAAGAAAAGAGAAAGAGAAAAAAAAAAGGGAAGAAAAAGAAAAAAAAGAAAAAAAAAAAAACGAAAAAAGAAAAAACAAAAAAAAAAAAAAAGAAGAAAAAGAGAAAGAAAAAGAAAGGAGAAAAAAAAAGGGGGGTGGGGGAAGGAAACAAATCAAAAAGCAAAACAAAACAAAAACAAAAACAAAAACAAACAAACCAAAAAAGAACCACCGGGGAGTATCTTCTGATTCTGTGTACTTTAAGTCCCTTGGCTTCTCCTGGAAGTTGTCCGTCTAGCTGGTGTTCTGGGGGAGGGGCCTGTTGTGCTGATTTTCAGGTGTTAGCAGTTGGGGGAGCTGCTCTGCCCCTGCCTGGTGCAGGGCTCGGTGGGGGTTGTTTACCCCGTGAGGCCGCAGGAGGAACAGCCCCAGTGGCGGGGCAGCTCTGGAAACCTGGATTCAGCTCCGGCAGGAACTCCGTCTGCAGGGCCTGGAGGCTCCGGGCGGGGCCGCTGATCTGCTCAGCTGGGGCAGGAGCGTCCTTGCTGTCCTGGGCCCTCCCGGCCTCTGCCTGTCCCGGGGGAGGCGGGATCCTGGGCTGTGTCCCGGCGCCCTGTGCTCCGGAGCCTGCGCTGGTGGATTCGCGCTCCCGCCCCGCAGCCCCCTCCGCGGAGCCGCCGCCGGAGCCCCTCCGAGCTGCTCCTGGAACCGCGCAGCCCCCTCCGCACGGAGCCTCTTCCTCTGCCCGAGCCCCTCCGAGCTGCTCCCGGGGCCGCGCAGCCCCCTCCGCAGAGCCGCCGCCCGAGCCCCTTCAGCTGCTCCGGGTCCCGCCGGGTCCCCCCGTGCGCGCTGCAGCCCTTAGGGAGCTCGGCGCACTCTCCTGGGCGCGCAGTTGCTGTTACTGTCCCCGGGAGCCCGAGGGCATCCCCGCCCTCCTGGGTCCTGCTCCAACTCCCCGCGAGCCCCTTTCCGCCCGGGAAGGTTGGTGCAGCTCCTGCGTCTCCGGGACGGGGCTCTCCTGTCCTGGGGACACTCGCCCCGGCCTCAGCCCGGCTCCTCGCGGGCCCCTCCCCCTTGGAGGCCTTTGTTCCTTTACTTCTTTTTCCCCGTCTTCCTACCTTGATAGATGCGCGAACTCTTCTCACTGTCGCATTCCAGCTGGTCTCTCTTTAAATCTCAGGCCGAATTCATAGATTTTCAGGATAATTTGAAGGTTTTCTAGGTAGTTTGGTGGAGACAGGTGATTTGGAGACCCTACTCTTCCGCCATCTTGCTCCTCCCCCCAAGAATACCCAGATTTTGTTTTTGTTTTTGTTTTTGTTTTTTTGGCAAAGAATGTCCAGATTCACCCACCTATTTTACTTTTTAAAATTTGGTATCAAGCTCTCTTAATTCCATATCCCAAAGGCATTGACTTTTCTCAGCTACACTGACAATAATTCAGTTCAACCCACCTCCCCTTCTGCAACCTTTGTTTCCCAGAGTTAGGAGTCTCTCATGGTTTGTATCCCTCTCTAATTTTTCCCCACTCAGTTTCCCTCCTCTCCCTTAAAATCCCTTTCACTAATTCTTATATTCTACATATGAGTGAGACCATATGATGATTGTCCTTCTCCAATTGACTTATTTAACTTGGATTGCTTTTGGTCTTATTCAACCAAATGATAAAGGCATGGGGCGGGGAGGATTGGTTAGCTTGACTTAATTAAAAAATTTTTTTTTTGACTTAATTAAAATTTAAAAACTTCTGTTCTAGGGACGCCTGGGTGGCTCAGTGGTTTAGCGCCTGCCTTTGGCCCAGGGTGTGATCCTGGAGTCCTAGGATCGAGTCCTGCACTGGGCTCTCTGTGTGGATCCTGCTTCTCCTTCTGCCTGTGTCTCTGCCTCTCTCTCTCTCAATCTGTGTCTCTCATGAATAAATAAATAAAATCTTTAAAAAAATAAATAAAAATTTCTGTTCTATAAAAGATATTGTCAATAGAGAAGGAAGAAAAGCCACAGACTGGAAGAAAACATTTGCAGAAAATACATCTGATAAAGTACTGTTAACTAAAAATTTATGAAGAACTCTTAAAACTCAACAAGAAGAACACAAACAACCTGATTTTGAAATGGGCCAAAGTTCTTAATGGAAATCTCATTTAAAAAAGATACCCAGATGGTAAATATGCATATGAAAAGATACTCTGCATCATATGTCATCAGAGAAATGCAAGTTCAAACAACAATGAAACACTGCCACATACCTATCAGAATGGCTAAAATCCAGAATACTAACAACACTAAATGCAGTTAAGGGGGAGGACATCATTGCTAGTAGGAATTCGAAATGGTACAGCCACTTTGGGAAATAGTTGACAGCTTCTAATGAAACTCAATAAGCTCTTACCATAAAATCCAGCAATCACATTCCTTGCTATTTATCCCCACATGAATCGAAAACATGTCCACACAAAAACCTGCACACAGATGTTTATAGCAGCTGTATTTATAATTACCAAAATTTGGAAGCAACCAAGAAGTCCTTAGTCCTTAGTCAGTAGGTGAATATATAAATGAAGTGTGGTACACTAAATAGTGCAGTTTTGTTCAGCACTAAAAAGAAAAAAAGAAATGAGCTATCAAGTCATGAAAACACATGGAGTAAAAGAAGTCTATTTGAAAAGGCTACATACTATATGATTCCAATTACATGACATTCTGAAAAAGGTAATTATTACAGAAACAGTAAGAAAGATCAGTTGTCAAAAACAAACAAACAGAGGTCCCTGGGTGGCTCAGTCGGTTAAGCATCTATCCCAGGGACGTAGGATTGAGCAAGCCCCATGTTGGGCTCCCTACTCAGTGGGGAATCTGCTTCTCCTTTTCCCTCTGTGTGCTCTCTCCCTCTCTCAAATAAATAAATAAAATATTTAAAACAAACAAACACCCACCTCCCCTCCAGCAACCCTCAATTTGTTTCCTATGGTTTGCCCCGCTCTCTGTTTTTATGGGGGTAACTGAGTGATGGGCATTAAGGAGGGCACATGATGTAATGAGCACTGGATGTGATATGCAACTGATGAATCACTAAATTCTAGGCCCCTGAAACTAATGATATACTCTATGTTAACTAAATTGAATTTAAACAATTCAATTAAACAAAAAACGAAACAAAAGATCAGTGGTTGTCAAGAGTTTGAGGGGAGAGAAGAATGAATAGAGGACAAATGACTTTTAGGGCAGTGAAGCTCTCCTGCATCTCACTACAATGGTGGATACATGTCATTATAGAGCTGTGGTAACCCCAAAAATGTATTATACCTAGGATGACCCTTATGTAATTTATATGCTTTGAATAATAATGATGTTCAGTGTAAATTTACTGTAACAAATGTACTGCTCTGGCACAGGACATCGGTGGAGGAGGTAATATATATGTGGGAACAGGAGGTATATGGAACTCCATGTCCTTTCTGCTCAATTTTGTTGTAAACCTAAAACTACTATAAAAATAAAATTTATTCACTTAAAAAGTGAAAGAGAACATGTCACTACATATATCACACATGAACAAAAGAAGAAGATACTAAGAAAATTTCACTGTAAAACATTTGACAATTTAAATGAAAACTCAATTTATTCAAAGTGAACACAGGAAGAAATAGGAAATATGCACAAAATTGTTGAATTCTTAATTGAAAACATTTCCACAAATAAGTTTAAAGGATCAAATGTCTTCATTGGTGAATTCTCCTAAACATTTAAAGAAAAGAAAACAATCTTAAACAAACTCTTCCAGAGAACAGAAAAATAAGAAACACTTGCAAACTTATTTTATGGGTCCAGCATGACCTTAACACAAAACTTGACAAGAACCATGCAAAAAAGAGAAAAGCAAGTAGAGGCCAACATCTCTCATGAGCATGCACACAAGAAAATCTAAGGAATATATTAGGAATATATTAGAAAATTAAATCCAGAAATATAGAAAAATAATACTTTATTACAATCACACTGAGTTTATTTCAGGAATGAAATGTTGGTTTAATATTTGAAAATAAATCAAATATAACAGAATAAAAGATAAAAACCATGTGAAAACCTCAAAAGATACATAAAAAATCTTTAGCAAAATTCTTCACCAATGATTAATCCATGATGAAATAAACGTAGAAAGAAATTTCCTTAATTGTCTGACAAAATATAGCTACCCAAAGAAGCCTCTAAATTTTATTTGATTATCAAATAGTAAAGATACACATTGAAGTCTGGTAAGAGCTATGGATGCCCAGTAATATAACATCTACTCAGTATTTTTATAGCACTTCAAATACAGCAGAGCAAGAAGAATAGGTGAAAGGTATAAGAATTAAAAAAAAAATAGCTGTCATTACTCATGCACAATGCAATTGTGTATATTAAACATGTAAAATAATTCTATAGATAAAGCACATGTAATAATCAAAAATAGCATTGTTGGATGAGAAGTGATATGTAAAATTCAATTATTACTTCAAATTATTAGGAACAAATCAAAATTGAACATTAGAAAACATTTAATTTATGATAGTACCAAAAATATCAATGCCTCAGAATAAACTTAACAAAAGTCATTTGATGCTTCTACACTAAGAACTAACTGTATTATAGAGTAAGTTTTTTTAAAGTTCTAAATAGATGGAAGTATATACCAGATTTATATGTTTGAAGATTTAATATTTTAAAGATGTCAATTCTTCCTAAACTGATTTATAGAATCAATAAAATTCTAATTATAAATCACATATGGTTATTTTTTTGTGGAAATTGGCAAGCTAAATACTAAAATATATATAGAAATCCAAACGACTCAAGTATCAAAGAAAATAAAAAAAATAAACAATGTTGAAAGACATGAACTAACATTTAAAAATAAAACAATAAAGTAATTAAAAATTATGATTTTGGCACAAAGATAGAAATATAGACAAATAGAACATAATAGAATACCCAGCTTTACACCCAACCATAAACTGTCGCTGATTTATAGTATTGTGGCAGTGCAGCGGGGGAAAAAGTGACCTTTAGATAAATGACTCAAGATTAATTGTATATTCTGTAAAAATTAATTTGACACCTTTCCCCTACCATGCACCAAAATTTATCCCATATGTACCTGGGACTCAATATTGAATAGTGAAGTAACAAAGCTCCTCAGGAAAATATGAAGGAAAACCTTCATGATCTTAAATTTGGCAAAGATTTCTTAAACAAGAACATAATCATGAACAATCACTAACCATAAAGTAAAAGATTGATGCATTAGATTTAATGAAAATTGATAATTTTTACTTATCAAAACACCATTGAGAGAGCTATCATGCAAATTGCAGCATGGAGGAGATTTGTAATCATAGATCTGACAAAGAAATTGAACCAAAAAAAATTGTAGCCTAAAAACATCACAAATTTATAAGACAAATACAACAGTACAATTTAAACATGTCAAAGGACTTAAGTGGACATTTCATAGATGACCAGAAAGTATAAGAAAATGTGTTTCTTGTCATTATTTATTATCAGGGAAATGCAAATAAACCCACCAGAATGACTACAGTTTTAAATAAATATCCAATGGAATTTAGTGTGGAGGAGGTCTTGCTAAATATGAAACATAATGAATGCACATTGCACCAAAAGCCATACACAAATGTTCAGAGAACTTTATTAATAATTTCCAAACCCTAGAAATAGTCCAAATGTCCGTTATCATTAATAAATTGTTACATATTCGCATAATGGAATATCATTTAGCAATGAAAAGAATGAATAAAGGCTATGGAACAATCAAATGGATAAATCTATAATCATAATAATGAGCAAAAAATCAAACCAAAACAAAATAAAAAATAAACACACAGGAGTTCAGACCATACTATTCCATCCATAAAAAGAGCTGAAAGCATTTTAAGATGATAGATATCAGGATAGCAATTACTTTTGGGAGTTGACTGTAAGGCAGGGGGATGTGGTTGTTTCTGGAGTATAAATAATGTTCTGTATTCTTGGAGATGATTACATGCCTTTAACCACTTTTTACAAATTTTCAGCCTGTATATTTAGTAGTTATTTACATATGGTAACAAAAATGTTTCAAAGTATTTTCCAAATTTGTTTTATATATATTTCAGTGACTATTGGAAGATATGCCTCCTGCTTTTTAAATTCTTCACTGAATATTGACTTTGTCCCAGTGTATCATGCCAATAATGGTTGGAAGAGAAGAATGGTTGACCTCTGGCTTCTGCCCTTGCCTCATTTTACTAATTAATAGAGACAGGATGAGTTGTGAACACAAATAATACAAAGCGTAAAATGATGTGAACCACCTGTGGGCTAGGCAGTGGGCCACCAGACCTCTTCGAAGAAGAGATGGCAACTGAATAAAACGTTGAAGCCTCAGTAAGATTAAAACCAGTGTAACAAGAAATGGCTTCTCAGCAGGGGAAAAAAAGCACCAAAAAACTTGCAAGTGTGAAAATGTAAGGTGTGTGTGTGTGTGTGTGTGCATGTGTGAAAATATAAAGTATGCCTATTTCTATGTGAAATTTGTGAGTGGCATCTCCAGTCCAGCAGGTGAATTTGTTGTCCCTGAAACATGTTTATAAATTGAAATTCAAGAGTTGGAAATCTGTTGGACAGTTTCTCTTAGCAGAATGCAAACTTTGGTTTCTGTAACCACATTTCCAGAATTTGGGGAATCCTAAAGTACCTGTCAGTAGCCAGAGTGTTTGAGGGCACCTTTCCTGGCAATCTTGGGAAATGCTTTTGATAGAAGAATAGATAGGAGGATTTTGCTGAAATGTAGGACTTGTGCCAAGGAGAAGTGGGCAATAGAACTTAAAAAGGAGCTTGAAATTACTTTGTGGAGGGTCAGCAGATTTAGGCTAAGGATTTGGTGTTGTGATCAAGGGTGTTTGCTGGTCCTTGGGCAGGACAAAAAAAAAAAAAAAAGCCATATTTAAGGACAATTGATTTGACAAAGAATTGAAAGCTAGCACTGCTTGAACAACTCAGTATATATAGCCAGGGCACAAATACTTATATATCATCTCTATGCATGTGTCTCTTTCTATATGTCAAGAATCCAGAGAAAAGGAGGTAACTAGTCAAGGTGATGATGCCCAGAACTTGATTTTGCAGGTAATAGAAGCAGGCCTACTCTTGCCCCAATCTCCTGGAGTTCTTAGCCGTAAACAAGAAATCCTGCTAAGTACCAGCCCACATCTGTGTAACATAAACAGATTCATGCACATGGCTGAGGTTCTATTTTCCCTAGAAATAGGCTACATCATAGATGATATTCTCTGCTAAAGCTATGATTTGGGGTGGGTGAGGATAATAGAGTAGTTATGGGAGGTGGCGCAAGGGACAAGGATGGGAGAGAGAAGGGGACATTGCTATCTTTTAAAAAGGCTGCTTATGACTTCACCTGTTTTTATGACTGTGGCAAGTCTCCTGAAAAATGATTTCAGGGATTATACTTCAGGTCATCTTCCCCATAGTGATTGTTTTAAAGATTCTTGGAGGATGCTCTCTGCTCTTTCCACAGTATGAACCCTGGGCAAGGAGCCAAAGTTGTTTTAAATCTCAGTTGAAAGCTTTGGCTCTTTGTACGTGAATATGTGCCAAAAGGAAGTCTAATAGCTTATCAAGTTGAGGCACCTCAGGGAGGCCCAGAAGCAAGAATTTTTGAGAAGGGGTTTAGGGAGCAAGGTTATTAACTCTTGACCCAACTATAGCCCTTTTTTGAGCTACTATTTGTATTTGGTTAATTGAATGCTTTTCTTTCTTTCTTTCTTTCTTTCTTTCTTTCTTTCTTTCTTTCTTTCTTTCTTTCTTTCTTTCTTTCTTTCTTTTTTTGCAAGGCAATTGGCTTGAGAGTCCTGACACCAGGTTTTCTCATTGAAAACTTTTAAACAAATTGTGCTATTGACCAATTCCCATTATCAGTATATGCCTTACTTTTCTTTTCTATAAAATAGAGATAGTATGTGTCTGACATACCTCATTAATATATCTTTAAAGTGAAAGTTCTGTGAAAGAACACAAGATAAATGATCTCAGCAAATTATTTACCTAGCATCTCTTATACATTGTACTAACAGCTACAAGAAATTCAGAAAATATTTAGGAAATACTTATTTCTAGTTTCCAGAAGACAAAGATACGACCTACAAAGCAGAGTATGCTAGAGTCCTTCTAGCATGATGCAGTGGCTACTGAGGTGTATCCCTCACATTTCTACTCCAGTCTTTGGTCCTTTTCAGATGCAAGTATTCATTCCCCCAGGAATACTGGCAGCTGACAGTTCATAGCTAAATACTCCTTAGGTGCTCCTTGCCCAAGGTCCTCAGAGCCAAGGGCAGTGGACAGAGAGAGGCAAAGGCGCTGACTCCCTTGTTCACAGCTCCTGAGCTCCCCCAAGGGATTGGCTGTGGCCATGGTAGAGGCAGTTCTGTAGCCTAACTGCTTGCACAATCTTGCTTCCCCAATAAAATGCCTCCACACAGTACTCCCTTGGGCAGTACATATACTAAAATTGGAACTATACAGAGAAGATTAGTATGGCCGCTGCAAGAGAATGGCATGAGATTTCACAAATGGCATGAGATTTCATCCCACATTTTCCAACCAATTAAATCTTAATTATAAAAGAAAAAATTCCTTCTTGCAAATCTCTAAGAGTCTGCTTCTGGGGAACCTGGCTTATGGTAATTAACCAAGAAAAAAAATGCTATGGGAATTCATAGAAGGAAGAAGGCAAATCCTGTTTTGGGAAGATGAGACAGGAAAAGCTGCATGTGGGAGATGGTTTTTGTGATGTGGTTTGACAGATACAAGGGACTTTCACTGGGAGAGGTTGAGGAAGGGGTAGCGAAAGAAATGTTTATTACTATACTGAGAGAAAATAGAATAATCAAAGGTTCAGAGATCTGGGGTATACAACCCTGAAAAGTAAAGTTCAGAGAGCTTGGCTTTATGCTCCATTCATAGGGCACTAAGAGGTCAAGATGAGAAGGAAGATTAGTATCTGTAATGAAGAGTCCTAGAATCCAGGCTTAAGTAACAAACTAAATCAGAGCAAAGGAAAAGGCATGGGAGGTTTATTTAGAGGAGGAGTTATGCAAAATAGTCTATGCTTTCAGAGAATGATCCAGAAGCAAGCATAATGAAGGGTTATAAAATGGAAGATATTTTATGATGCTTAATAATTTTAGGTGATATAAAAAATAAGAGTTCCAAATGAAATGAAGATAAGGAAGGTATTGAAGCAGTTTGAAAATATATAATTACAATACCTGGAATATGCCTTTTTTGTTTTTTTAACTTAATTATCCAGACCAGCTGGCTTGAAGATGGTTGCAAGGTGGAAAAAAGAGCCAGGGATGTATGAGAGAAAAAAAGAATATAAGAATAATACAAAGAGGTGAGCTACATTGCATATCACTCCATGACCAGTGGTTTATAGGACCAAAGCTCTCCAGCTCTGCTACCTTATAGTAGTCAGCAAATTAAGTGCTCTGGAATTTTAAACTAGAGCATAGGCTGAGCCAAACATGGCTGGCTCTCATATCATGTCTTGGGGTTGAGATTCATCACTGTAACTTATTATAATTTAGGCAAATTATTTCACTTCTCAAATTCTCATATTCTTTATTTGTAGAAGTAAATGGATTGTGATGAAATTTTAAGAGAACATTGTGTGAAGTGCTTTGCAGTGTGTAGTACACAATAAATACTCTGCACATACAACTTTTACCACATTAGATCTGTCACTAATGGCCTAGACCTTGGGAATAGTCTTTGACACCTATGAACCCCTAATTCCTTATCTGAAAAACTAGTTGGTGGCTTTTTACAGCTATTACTTTCTATATTTCTAACACTAGGTTCCAGGTATGATTTTCCTTAAAATTAAATCAAAATAAAAATGGAAATTAATTAACCCCAACTCAACAAGGTAGGTATACTTAGTGAACTCACTTCCCAGAAACAGGTGAGAAACCTGAATAGGAGGAACAAGATATCATTGGCTTAGTCCCTGCCAGAGCTAGGATCTGTTTTGGAATAATCTGGTCAACAGCACATTGTCTTCTGAGTCTCTGTGGGTGCTAGATCTACCAAATGCTTTTTTTTTTCCCTACCAGCGGGATATTATCTACTCCAACTACTCACAAAACATTTGCATTCATTGCTGTTGGGTTTGAAGCATAGCCAAGGGCACTTCACACTTCTTCTGCATGACATTGAGGTCTTTCCATGAAATACTGCTATGATCAAGCACTGGATCAAACCTAATTCACCAACAGATTCTTGTTCCTCTGCTATGCTTTCAATAGCCTCATCTAGGTGTTAGGAAAAGCTTCATGGGCATCCAAGACGTCAACACATCAGCACAGCTTGGATTTGAGTAGAGATCCAATAGAAGGCAGACAACTGGACTTGCTTAGGCAGAACATCGACATAATCCCTTTCTCACTTCACTACCCTAATCCCTCACAGCTCATCCAGTACAAACTTGTAGAGTGTTCACTCTACATTGAAAAGGGAATCTGAAGGCAACCCACTATCCCAACTCTCTCACTCCTTGCCTTATGAATGAGGGATAGGACCAGAGGGCAGTGTGATGAACTGGTGTCTCTAAACACTGTAGGTGATGAGGTTTCCTACTATGTGTGATGTCAGTGTTGAACTTCTATAGGTCCTTTGTGTTCTGTTATTCTCTTTACATATGTCTGCTTACTGAGGAAAGAGTGCTTGGGGTGTGTGCCCCTTGCGAGACTTCAAAGGTATATTAGGGACAAGTATGTACTAAGTTACTGTCCAGATTTTTGTCTCATCTCTTATCCTTCACCTAGCTACTATTATAGAAGTAGCTGTTACATATTTGAAAGTCATAGAAAGAATCAGAAGGCTTAGGCTCTTGTTCTGGTTCTATCTATAAGAGTTTATATGACCTTGGTAAGTCAGTTGTCCATCCTGAGTTCATTCATCCGAAAAATGGGAATAATGACAGGTTGTGCTGAACTTTGGATGAGATTGCATGAGTATTCCATGGATTTCAAAAATATAACAGGCATATAAAGTGGAATAATGATTTCACAATTTTACATCAGATTGCCCTGACCAGAACTTCCCAACCTCTGGACCTCCATCAATAGCTATCTTTCCAACTCTGCTATACGTAGAGGAAAACACAAGACTCATCTTTCATTATTCTTTGACTGCTATCCTTTATATGACTTCCTGGCAAGTTTACAATGGTTTATCTGGTGAGGTAATTATGTTTTAGTCAATGGCTAGGGCCCAAAATAAATATCTCCATTGCCTTTGTGAGATAAATTTTTGTAAAAAGCTAGTGTTGGTGCTGTGAGGGTTGTCTTTCTATTCAGAAGGGAAAAGAAAGAACTTGCATTGGGCTTCTGATTCCTACTATCTTCCAGATACCATATTGAGAGTTACTTACCCCCTTATTAGAGTAAATTTTACCCCATATTGAAGAGATCAGCTTGTCCTTAGTGGAAAGAAGCAGGAAGGATGTGTGTATCTCCATAACTTGTCTATCCTACTATATAGTTTAACTTCTATCTTCGTGGACCAATTTTTGTAACTGAACTTCCTTATTTTTGTTAGGAAAGCGTTGGAAGAGAAGATAACCATAGTCAAGATAAGCCAAAGAGTGCTACAAACATAACTACATTGACTTTAATCACTCGCATATCATCTTCTGTCTAAATCTATTGCTACCTTGTAAGTCCTGGTCATTTTCCACATGGCAGAGGCCAATTCCTTAGGAAAGGGATACTTTCCAGAACACTTAACTACCTCGTGTTTTCCCATTTTCCTGCCTGTGGCCTATTGAATAGCTTGACATCTTAAAGCCAGTTTCACATTTGAGGACACTGCTTTCATCCAGAACAGTGATGGCACAAATGACTTCATCATTCAGAAGAGTAAGTCACCTGTGGAGTTGAAGTGGTATGGCCTTCATAGTATGGAAATTTCTGAACATAAGCAATAACCTCACATTAATCCCTCTTATCTCAAGCAATGCTCTCACAGAACAAGTCAAAGGTTTTTCTCAGATGCTGATACAGCTGAGAGCCAGTGAGAGGAAAATCCAGCACAGCTGATTTAGTAACCATGTAAGTCTCTTAGATATCTGTTATGATTTTAAGTATTCAAAGACTTTTATTTCATGATCAATGTGAACCCTGCCACATGGCCAATTGGTCATGTATCCCCATTTTACATGAATAACGAACAATGCGAGCTTCATTGTGTTTCAGTGTTATTTCATTGCCACAGTGTTCACACAGCATCTGTCACTGGATTCTAGACACTTTCTTAAACCACATTTTGATTTCTAGATCGATTTATCCCTATAGATAACCTGCAGACAAGAGCTTTTTTTTTAGTGTCTTGTCACCTTAGGCTTCCAGGATGTGAGAACTAGCTAAGTAACATATTGAAAGAGCTTCTATATCTGATTTGACTTATAATTATCCTTTTTGGGAAGAAGAAAAGATGTCTTCATTTTCTCAAGAAAGAAAAAACATAAATAGAATGGATGCCTCATAATGTAGTAGAGTAGCCAGATATTCTGGAAGGCATGAGACATGATGCAGTGAAGACCTGAAGCCCTGAGCTTTGCTTTTAGAGAACCTAGGCCAAGGGGATGTCTTACTTATTCTGATTGCATGGTAGCCAGTACAGTGATGGGCACATCATACTCCTCCATAAATTCAGAAATACTAAGTTAAACTGAATGTTTGAAGCCAAATAAGTCAACAACCAACAGGGGTGTTGGCATTTGCAATCTTTCTTTCTTTCTTTCTTTCTTTCTTTCTTTCTTTCTTTCTTTCTTTCTTTCTTTCTTTCTTTCGTTTTATTTATTTATTCATGAGAGATACACAGAGAGAGAGGCAGACATAGGCAGAGGGGAGCCTGATGCAGGACTAGATCCCAGGACCCTGGGATCACAACCTGAGCCAAAGGCAGACTCTCAACCACTGAACCACCCAGGTGCCCTGCAATTTGTTTCTTAATGTGACATGAAAGGGTGGCATTAGTAATAGGAATGGAAGTATCTGGAAGCAAATCCCCTTTTTTGCACTTTGAAATCACAGTCCTAAGATCAGATCCTTTTCAGGTAACTAAAGCTGAGGATCATTCTGGAGAGACTTGAGTTGCTAGAACTTTATTTCTCCAGACTCTTTCTGGGAAAAACAGACTCAACCACATGACCAATTCTCCTATAAAATTCCTTTGGAAAAAATCCCCTTTCCCCTAAGTCGATCCTGAAAAGATCTCGTTCACTTCTGATTTATTGTGATCCAATTCAAAATTCAGAGCCTTCTTAAAGAAAGATTTTGCTTATCTATAGACAGACATTTAGAAAGATACAAATAAATACAAAGATAGGAGTATAAGCACACATACTTACACAACTTAATATTAAATCCTACACTATCTCTTATGTGTTAGTCAATTTTCCCACCTAATTAAGAACAGAGTGATATAGCTTGAGGCTATGTTATACTCAACCCACCAGAAAGGGTGTGTATGAAAAAGAACCTGACAGATGTGCATGGCTGGGTGGAGACTTGTTATCTCATGCTAAATTTTCTTCTATAATAGCAGTATGGGTGGCTTGCCAAAACAAGTAAGTGGGTATGTGATATTTCTTTTCTTAAGCGAGATCCTTATCATAATAATGACACAAGCGAGCTCTTTGTAATCAGGGTGGAATATGCCAGAATGTTATAAACCTATCATTGTAGTAATTCTACATTTTTGTCACTGCATTTATGATGAGCTCTGTAGAAAACTGTTATGGATGTCATCAGTTCTTTGAGTTTCTCGTACAATTTGATAATCTTAAGGTATGTATAGCCATCTTGGGTCCCCAGAAATAGTCTAGAACACAAATACATTGCACTGCTGTGACTTGGTCCTGATTGGCTGGGTCATCTTCCTTAATTTCAGGTAATTTATTAAACAGTTTGCGAGGTCTCCATCAGGTTTGGAATTTTTGAACATTACATGTAATTTGTTTAATTTCCATAATGAGACTTGCTGTCGCACCTCACGGGACTTTTGAGTCATAAAAACTCCCATCTCAAGTTTAGTTACAGTCGTAACAATCCACTAAAATGGTATGTTGGCTGGAATCCTGCTACTCAAAGTGTGGTCCACTATCAGCATTACCTGGGAGCTTGTTAGAAATGCAGAATCTCAAAAAAAAAAAAAAAAAAAAAAAAAGAAATGCAGAATCTCTGTACTTAGCCCAGATCTACTAAATAAGAGCCTATGTTTTATCAGGATCTCGAAATAATTTAGACACACAGTGAAATTTGGATTAGAGCACTGGCACTGGGGAGATCTTCCAGGTCTGATGTCAAGGTCCAATGCAAGCCATCCCCTTCTCAGTGGTAAGGTTGTTTTGCAAGTGCCACACTGATTCTTAGATTACATGATCTGCTTGGCAGTGAGGAGGCTGGACCTTTCCTGCTATAATTGGCAATCAACAAATTGTTTCAACTGCTGCCAATGGCTCAAAAGATCTCCTCTAGTTTATTTCATAACTTCACATTTTTTGTGTCTGTTGGAGAGACTGACGGCTATGTGACAGCATTTTAGCCATTCCTCAGTTTTCCCATATGGACAATGTCTATTTGGTTGTGACTGTAGAACGTTTCCTTATATTGGTTGGAATATAATTCAAGAACACAGGTTGATTTTTTTTTTTCTGGGGGTGAGTGGGTATTATTTGATAAATGACCCTGTTCCAATCAAGCACTATATTTTATTTCTTCCAGCATTCATCAGCCAAGGTTGGATTTCTGAAAATTAACCTTGTTAAATTAACCTTAAATTAAACTTGTTAAAAGCAAACTGACTCTGGAAGTCAGATTTTGAATTAAGGCTTGTATAAAGACTGATATAAATGTGTATTGTGTTTATAATTCAAAGGCTCAAATATAATTCCTTCAGATTTTGAGAATTTATGTACCAAAACACTGATTTCTTAGGTGTTATTTTCCAATTAAAACACAAATACTTAACCTCATCAGAAGCTGTCAGCCTCTTCCCCTTTCCCAACACATGCTCGACATGAGTAACCATTCACTTGCAGCTTGGTTTTTACAGAACCAATGAAAACCCAAGTGTAATAAAACCCCTCCCACTCTGAATCTGGGTGAGACTGCTATGACCAATAGGATATTTAAAACATGGCAGTAGGCCAGTTTCCAGGCCAACTCCTTAAATATTGACAGCTTCCATTTCCTTGGAACATTCTTTTTGGTGCCCTGAGACCATTGTGCTAGAAATGTGGAGGGACTATGTATAGAGATGTACCAGGCCCCAGCTGTGCTAGCAATGCTAGTTCAAACTCCAGACATGTGTGTGAAAAAGCCTCCATATGACTCCAGCCCCATCTGCAACCTCACTGTAATTGTATGAGAAATACCAAATGAGAAATGCGTGGCTAAGTGTCCAAACCTCCAGAGCCATGAGAGACAATGCTAAGTGGCTATATTAAGCCACAGAGTTCTGTGGTTGTAGTTAAATAGTAATAGACAACCAGAATAGTTGTTCTATGTCTGAGAGCTAAAACGCTTGGTTTCAATCGATTCTTCACATTTCAACATTGGTATCAGTTGAAAGCTCCCCGAAGCTTTCATGGAAGTGCCATTGTGTTCATCTGACAGATCAGAAGCAAGAACACAGCCTTAGCAATGTGTTGAGAGAAGCTTTTGAGAAAGAGCCTATTAGCATCACCAGAGTGCTGTGTGGATCAAGGCTGCCCTGACACCCATAACACTAGAGAGAAGATGGAAAAAAGAGAAACACTAGGTACTCATGTGACTAAAAACACTTTATTTACTTTTCTACACAGTGAAGAGTTATTAATACTTATTATATGACACCTGGGAACATAAGAAACTAGATCTCATTCCTCATGGAGAACATATGTTAGGAAGCTTGAAAATATACCAGTAGCCAAGTACATAAATTTTTAATAATAATTGTAGTTTGTGACTTATTGCCAAGTAATAGTATGCCTTTATTTAAGATGGTGAAAATTAGAATAAGACCAGATTTGGGCAGAAGTGTCACATCATTTCTCCAAAGATAGCTGAGCTCTTGTTTCATGAATTGCCTTCAGAGTCGGTTATTGCCATGAGGTAAATGTTTATATCTCTCCAACATTCATGTGTTGAAAACTGAACCTAAAGTGATGGCATTGGAGATGGGGCTTTGGAGGGCAATTCAGTCATGAGGATGGAGACCTCATGTTGGGGATTAGTGCCCTCATAAGAAGAGTCATGAGAGAGGTGATTTCTCTGCCCAGTGAGGACACAACAAGGAGTCTATCTACACACCACGAAGAAGGCTCTCATCAGGAATCAAATCAGCTGGCGCGTTGATCACAGACTTCCCAGCTTCTAGAACTGTGAGCAATAAATGTCTGTTATGTGAGCTATGCAATCTATTGCATTTTGTTCATAGCAGTCAGACGGACTGAGACAGTTATCATCGACACAACCCTGTCTGTAATCTCACATCATTTTTGATGCCAAATGATATTATCCACGCCATTCACCTATCTTTATATGAGGCACTTCAAATCTACTTCCAAAACCGACACTCACTTTTGAAGGATGACTTTTTATGAATCCATTAAAAATGCATTATTTAGAGCTTCTGAGAATTTCACAAGAAGAATCACAACTTATCGGGAGTAACTAAATGTCTTACCATACATTTAAGGGCGCATTTTAAAATGACAAACTTAATCTGGCTTTAAACTTACACTTCATCATCCTGCCCGTGGCAGGCAGACACAGACACTTCAAGCACTTTCTGGTGTTGCAGATGCCCTGTGACTGTTTTGCTCATCTAAGGGGACAAGCTATGCTGGACACAGATTCACAGAAAGCTGCTGCTACTTTCTTCTCCCAACCTAGAGTTTGTCTTTAGAGTATACCTTGGAGGACTAGGGATTCCTATTTTGCTGGCCAAATTCAGCAAAGATAGTTGCCATTGGATATAAAAGGATAATGCTCTTTTCTTCTATGGCCTAAGACATTTCATCATGGTCAATCAAATATGGTGCCAAAGGATGAGTTCCCTGCCTCAGCAATTGTACTGCTTGTCAGATGGGAAAGGAAGAATTTGAATAACAGTATGTTCCCTTTTTTTGGAAAGATTTTCTGAGTTTTGAGGAATTAAGCTTAGAAAGCAACAACAAAAAGATCACTAGAAAATCCCCAAATGTTTGGATATTAAAGAATATATAAAATGTTGAGTAAACAGAACTCGATGTAATTTGTGATATTTTCTTATTTCATTTACATAAAGTTCAAAAACAGGTAAAACTAGTGTAGAGTGTTAGAATTCAATATAACAGTTTGTGGATATCAGGGAGATGGTAACAGGGAAGAAGCATGCGGAGGCTCTGGGGCTATTGGTCACGATATATTCCTTATTCTAGATGTGCACATAGTATGAAAATTCAACATTTATGATTTAGGCACTTACTATATATGTGCTGAATTCCAATATGTAAGTTCATAAACAATAAGAGCAATTAAAAAGGGGAATAGTTAATAATGGAAATTATTTTTGAAAACTACTCAAGTAAATTATCCCCTTTCTATTGTAAACCAAAATAATATCTATAAAATCAAAGAGTTAAGTCCAACTTAGAGAAAAAAAAATACTAGTTACATATTTGATTAGACCTTATAGCAGTACAAATTTCTGTGTAGAAATGTGATAGAAGAGAGGCGCTGGGTGGCTCAGCTGGTTAAGCATCTGCCTTCAGCTCAGGTCATGATCTCAGGGTCCTGGGATTGAGCCCCGCATTGGGCTCCCTTCTCAGCCGGGAGTCTGCTTCTCCCTCTACCCCCACCACTTGTGTACTCTCCCTCTCAAATGAATAAGTAAAATCTTTAAAAAAAAAAAGAAATGTGATAGAAGAAATCATAAAAGAAGTATTTCAAGTGTTTAACTAAATATAAACTTCAAACTTCTATACCACAACAAGATAATAATGAAGCATTAGTTGTCCACAACACACTGGAAAATAATTTGTCACAAACATGGAAAATCAATATCTTAATATATAGTTGTCTATTCTTATTTATGTTAAAGTAAGAACAAATGTGAACCTTCCAAGTAAGGCTAAGAGAGCACATAAACAATTATCTTTCATTTCTTGGAGACTTCCATTCTGCTCCACCAAGAACCAGATGCTTTCTGATGTAGTGATATAGATGTCATCTTGGGACATCTTTTTACTCTTCTTACTCTCCTACAGATCCCCTGTCTTCTTTGATTACTTTTGTTTATTTCTTCTTCCCCCCTTTTGCTAAAGCACATCCTACAGTACCTTACTTAGAACAGGTACACATGAAATTAATCTTATGGGTACTCAAATATCTGGAAAAAAATTATGTAAATTTTGCTTTCATATATTTTCTTACATGTAAGTCTCCTGATGAATGGGTAAGAATAGACTGCCTGCTAGCATCCTGTGTGAGGAGGTGAGAAATGGGTTTGACTCTTCTCAGGTATGAACTTTTACTTGACACTCCTGTTTCTGCTCATGTTTATTTCCCCTTTCTATTTTATCTGCTTCCAAGTTGCAAGCGCTTCCTGCACTCTACCATGTATCACCTATTCTTCTCACAGTTTTCTTTTCTTTACATATGTGTTTGGTTGCATGGTTCTTTCTGACATACTGCATCAGTGAGAGCCCCAGCAAGAAACAGATGGACTTTTACAAAATAAGATTATCTGAAGAAGCTTTAACAAAATTAACAAAGCTGTGAGTAGAGTGTAGGGAGCCACAACAAACAGGGCTGCCCCAATGGAATGGAGGAAGAGAATAATGAGGAGAAACCAATAGGAGAGAGGTTTTTAGGAAGAGCTGCCTTTGATGCAGGGATGAGTTAGTCTGCAGCAACCTCACTTCACAGAGAAGGGGCCAGGGAGAATAGATTCACCAACCCTAAAAATTGCTCTCTGAAATTGCTTTTATTGTATTAGCCCAACCAGAAGTCAGGGGGCAAGGGCATTCTCCAATGTAGCCCATGAAGGTCAGATTTCTGGGATAGAGATCAGAGTGGGAAAAGGTAGAAAGTAGATCTGCAAGGGCAAAGGGAAGATAACTAACACATCTCTAAATCAGCTGTCACTCTTCTATATGGATTCTTTCTTTCATAAAAGAGTAGATAATTCTCATCTGATACCATCTCATCCCTCTGAATAGTTTCACTTGTAGGAGAAAAAAAAATGAATGTCCCTCATCAGACTTCAAATTATTTAACCCATTTCAATTTTTATATTTTCTTTATATTTTAGTTACTTGTTATGTAAAATAGGATCTAGTTCATTGTTATCTATTCTAGTCCATTTTTTTATTTTACCACTAAATACTGTTCTGGTACTCCATTTGTTTACTATTTAATATTATGCCAATACGGTGTAATCTATTTGGTTCTATAAAAAGTACAAAACAACCCTTACTAATCTTTCTAAAATCTTTGTACCTATTTAAATCATTTTAATGGTCCTTCAGAGATATCTGTAGGCTAATAATCCTGGATCTGTGAATGTTACCTTACATGGTTAAAGGGACTTTGTGGATGTGATGAGGCTAAAGATCTTAAAATGGAGAAGTTATTCTGGATTATTTGGGTGAGCCAAATGCAATCACAAGAGCTCTTATAAAAGAGAGAACAGGAGGCTCAGAGTCAGAGAAGGAGATGAAAAAAGGATGGAATCAGAGAATAGTGTCATTACTGGAAGGGGTCCATGAACCAGGGAGTGCAGGCAGCCTTTATAGGCAGGAAAGAGCAAAGAATGGATTCTCTGCTGGAGCCTCCCAAAGGAAGGCAGTCTTGCTGACACTCTGATTTTAATCCCATAAGACACAATTTTGGACTTCTGACCTCAAAAACTATAAGATAAATATGTGTTGTTTTAAGCCACTAAGTTTGTGGGAATTTGTCACAGAAGCAAGCAGAAACTAACATGGGCCTTTTTATCTTTCTTCCTCTTTTTTTTTTTTTCTCTATGGTGAAGTTAGTATCGTATAATAAAGTAACCATAAGACAATCTGAAGTTGCAAATCCTGATTCTGATTCTTGAGGTTAGGCAACATCTCTGTTCCTTCTTTCTTTAGGCTCCTGTTGGGGCACTGCCACCCTCATATTCGGTATTAGAACTCTAGTCTTCATTTGATTCATCAAACAGTTCACCTTTTTATCATATAGGGGTTTTCACATACAATGTCCTCATAACCTGAAGCTTTTCTTTTAACTTTTCACTCAACTGCTTCTTCTTCATTCTTTGCGATTCACTTATACATCTATTCTCAGGGAATCTCTTCTTCTTCTCCAAAGACAGGTACCCCAATTTATCCCATCTCACATATTTTCTTTTCAGTCCTAGGAAGTATCACAGTTAAAATAATAGTTATTTTGTAATTATAAGCTGAGGACTTTGGGACATTACTTCACAATACAGACTTTAATTTTTATTGATTAAGTCAGAAGTGCTTATTTCATGGAGTTAATACGGAGAATAGTGGAAGTAATATATTTAGAATAGTTCTCCAAATACAAACAAACCTTGCTGGATCTACTTGAAAAATGGTTTCCTCTCATTCTGAATGACTAGATTCTTATCTTGAGATCTGTTTTAAATGTAATCTCTTCAGAGGACAGGTGTCTTACTGGAAGCAGGAAGTGAGGAAAGTTTGTCCAAGACTAGAAAGAAATTCCAGCCACCCTACCTACCACACAGGCCTTGTGTGAGGGAAAGAGAGCAATGGGAGGAAGAGATGTCAGAACACCACTTCCTGGCAGATCTGCTGGGGAAACAAGAAAGACCCAATGGAAAAGATGGTTGTACGGGATGACTAGACAAATATAAATTCTAATAAAATATGACTCTGCCCCAAACAGCACAGAAGCAACAGAGAAAACTATAAGAACCAAAGGGACCACAAAGCTCAGACAATGGTGATCCTAGACCAGGGCTGAGGACCATAATGGTGACCCCACAATGACCCACAATCACTGACATAACTCTAAAGACATAAAACCCTCAGGAGAACTGAGGCCATTTTCCTTCAGCAGAGTGGGAACTTAGAAAAGTATATTAAGCTATAGATACACAATGAAGTTATATTTCTCATATATCTCTAGATTGAGCAATAATGCCTACTAAAACTATTCCATAGTCTTTCTCTCCCATTAGTTTCATGAGAACTGGGACAAGAGTTAGCCTGACACATTTCTCATAAACTGATCTTCAATAAAACATTTAGATGAATGACCAGAACAACTATTGACATTCTTACTCCATTGTAGTAAGCATTCACATGTGAATTCACACTATATTTTGCACATTCAAAGAGGACTTTAGGATTATCTTTTTATCTTGTATTTCAGAATTTCTTTTATAAACCTGTGGGGGAGGGGAGGAAGAAAAGATCTCTTGAAAATGTCTAAAATCAAACACGTTTTAATGAAAATTCTTTCCTCTTTGGGAGTGAATCTGAAATTTGGCATACCACTGTATAATCAAGACCAACTTATATTGAAAGTAATACTGAGTTTTGTCTGAGTTCACTGACAATGAAAATATGGCTGGAAAATACAGCTGGACAGAATTAAGGTTGTTTCCTTCCACAGTGGCAAATGAGGTCAGTGTCTGGAATAAGATACTATGTCCAGTTATGTTTAGCCAATCTGGTGAACTGCCTCCAGCCCTACCCCAAAGTATCAAGGTTTGAAGGGCTTTACTACCTCATCCAGCAATTAATCTGCTTAACCAATAAAGAGGACAAATCCTGACTATTTGAAAATGTGGGGTCTTTACTTCTAGAAGCAGTGTTAAAACAATGAATATATATTTTAAACAAAACCAACAATGAAAGATTTTGAAAGTGGGATGCCTGGGTGGCTCAGCAGTTGAGCATCTGCCTTGGGCTCAGGGTGTGTTCCCGGGGTCCTAGGATCGAGTCCCACATCGGGCTCCCTATAGGGAGCCTGCTTCTCCCTCTGCCTATGTCTCTGCCTCTCTCTGTGTGTCTCTCATGAATAAATAAATAATCTTTTTTGAAAAATAAAGAAAAATTTTGAAACTGTTAGTTCAATACCCTCATTTGACAGATGTGGAAACTAAGGCACAGGGAGTGTTCTTACTATGAGAGTTATGGTTATGATACACATCTTCTGAATTACAATCCAAAAATTTTTCCAGACTATTGCTTTTCACTTCATCACAAAGGAAAAAGTATTTAGAAGATTATCCGTATCTTTTGTAAGGCTTGCAAATATATCTGTGCATCTATTGTTTGGTAGGAGATCTTGTGGTTAGGAACAAGCCTGGGCCAAGAGCCATATTGCATGGCTGAAGAGAAACCTGAAAAGATCTTTAATTGTACCATTTTTAAGGTAAACAATTCCTTCAAGTGTGTTTAAAAATCAGAGCAAATGATTCATCTTGATGTGTATCTGGCTACAAAAAGGAATGTATCTCTGGGTGGGATTAGAAAGAAAACCTTTCTTTTTTTTAAAATACAGTATTCCTGCCCAGATGAGAGGAAGGTACTCACAGAGCCTGATTGCTGTGATTTCAGACTACAATCAGTTGACAAGCAAAGAGAACTCTGATGTTCCTGACCTTTCAGGAAGTGTACCGGATATGAGGTAGAGTTGGAAAGAAGCTGATATTTAAGCCAACATGCAGTGATTCCTTAGACATTGGGGGTATTTAGAGTAATTTTCAATTAGTGACGTCAATACCCCACAAAGGAGGTTCAGACAGGAGAGTGGAGAAGTCCAGACAACTTTTGAGAAGCAATGAACTGAAAAAACTTGAAGGCTTAGCTAAAGGAGGCTCCAGTGGTATAAATATGACCTATACGATAGAGGAACGCAGTCCAGCAAGCCAGAAACAGCCCCCTAAAGTGATATTTAAATAAATTATAATGAACATTAGAAATATAAAACATAAGGGGGAAACTTGATAAACGTAACCACATTAAAATTAAAAACACAAATGCTTAATCATTAAAAGATACCATGGAGAGAGTGAAAAAGATAAGCCACACACAGGAAGAAGATGTTTTTTAACACATGTAATGGACAAAGAGCTCATGTCCAGAATACAAAAAGAATTCCTATTTATTAAAATGAAAGAAATGAAAATAAAATGAGAAGAGACACAAACAAGGCATTTCTCAGGAAATAGAAATGCATATGACTATAAACCTATAGAATGTTGCTCAATTGTATAATCAGAGAAACACAAATAAAACCACTAAGCTGATATTTCACATAGAGCAGTTTGATAAAATTATGCAGCTGGATTATATAAAATGTTGATGAAGATGTGGAGCAATGAGACTATTATCCCTTGCTAGTGGGGCATAAATTAGCACAACAGTTTGAGGAGTGAGTAATGAAATTACCTAGTAAATTTGAACATGTTCATGGCATAATACACGACAGTTCCTGTCTTTGGTGTTTATCCTAGGTAAACTTGCACCTGGGCAACAGGCACCAAGATATTGTCAACGCTGTCAGCAAACTCCTGGAAAAGACTAAATGCTCAGCCCAGCTAAATGACTAAATAAACTGCAGTACTCATGAGCTGAAGTAGTAGCCTCAGGAGACAAGAATTCATTCCATTATCAACAGGGGTGAATCTCAAACACATAACGATGGCAAATAAACATATATGATTATCCTACATACATAAAGGATCAGAATCAACCAAAACTAAATAATTTATTAAGTGCAGATATGTAAGTAGGTGGTAAAAGTACAGAGAAACACAAGGGAATAATTGAGACAAAATTGAGGATTAGAGTTACCCCTTGCAGGGAGGAAAAGATGAGAGAAGA
The DNA here is from genome assembly GCF_003254725.2 of Canis lupus dingo. NCBI lineage: Eukaryota > Metazoa > Chordata > Mammalia > Carnivora > Canidae > Canis > Canis lupus. The sequence goes on along the minus strand of NC_064255.1, from coordinate 20,869,343 downwards.
TAGATTGAGGGCCATAAAATTGTTGATTGGGTATTGGCTACACAGGTATTTGTTTTATCATTATTATTTAGCCATTCAAATGTGTCCTATCTGCTTCATAATGCTTAATATGTCAATATAAATTAAAAATGCCCCCCAAATCAGTAAGGTGGAGGAGAAAAAGAATAACATGAGTAGTAGATGGGGAAATGAGATTGAATATATATGTAATGAGCAGCCCAGGTGGCTCAGCGGTTTAGTGCCGCCTTCAGCCCGGGGTATGATCCTGGAGACCCAGGATCGAGTCCCATGTCAGGCTCCCTGCATGGAGCCTGCTTCTCCCTCTGTCTGTGTCCCTGCCTCTCTCTCTCTCTCTGTGTGTGTCTGTCATAAATAAATAAAATCTTAAAAAAAAGAATATATATGTAATATATATCCTCTGGATAACCCCAACACCATTCCGCTAACTCAGTTGTGGCTGCTATCTCTCAAGAAAGTTTGTTTTGTTTTGTTTTGTTTTTTTCTTGGTCCAGCCACCTAGTCATTCTACTCAAATCTACCCCATGTATCCCAGCTTAAAAATATTAGTGTGTTTCATGAGAAACCGTAGCAAATAATGAGACTCCTATTCTCCTGCTCCTAACCAGCTCATCATGAGCAGTTTCACCGGTGAGAATATATGTATTTTATGTTCGGTGTACCACACACATACAGTTCTAGCAAAAACAGCCTTCTCTAGGGGGATAGGGGATCATAATTAATTTTGCCTACCTTGATAATGAGAACTTCGGTCATACTCGTTAGGAAGATGGGTTTGAATCTGGATCCAATGCTAATTTGCCGTATTATATTTGGCAGTTTAATTTACTCATATGGGCTCATTTCCTCATTTAAATGGAAATAGCAATTCCAGACTGTGCCATTGTGAGAATGCACACAAAACCACAGAGATGATTCTCCGGCACACCTAAATGACAGCCCTGAAAGAAACTGTCAGATCAGTTCCAACGAGCCTGTATATGTACACAATATTTCATGGAGAGACTTTCCTCCTTTAGACTGACTGAACTTCCCACTATGGTCTGAGAATTTTTATAAAGCCTACCAGAAAGTTAATCTTACATGTGTTCTTGTTTGTTCCCAAAACAAACTCTAAATGATATAGAGGAATACCAATTGCAAATATCTCAGCCCTGAGAATTGAAACACCCTTAACCACTTTGCACATTCTACTGCATTTCTTTATGCCTTGGTTGTTTTTGCATTGCCATGGGTGTTTTTATGCATCCAAGCACGTATCAGGGATTGAGGAAAATGCACAACTCCTAGTTTGCAATCAAATAAAGTTCAGTCTTCATTATCTTTAACTATGCTGGGTCTTTGTTTAAAATTCGCTGAATTTAAGAAGGTTCTCTCTGTCTTCAATACATTCAACAACGAAGTTTGCTGGCAATGACTTAGCACCAGGGAATTGTACTGAGTTGTGCCTGTTGCACTGTTCTGCTCTCTCTCTCTCTCTCTCTCTCCTTCTGCATTACATCTTCACCTCTAAACAATGATCTCTGTGTTCTGCTTTTTGAGCCATGATGGCCAAGCTGAGATTTATATCCATTCTTTTTGGAAAGAAGGAAATATAAGAAATACCCTGAACTCAATTGTTACACCCTTTAAAAACTGAGGGTTTTACTCTTGAAATATTCTATAATAATGATAGTGGAAGATAAACAAGTATAATTCAGAATGACCCAAGGATTTTTTTTTTCAATTAATGAGAAAGGATAAAATCTGATGAAACTTGATGAGCTGTTCATCGACGTATCTCCTGTGTCTAGATTGGTGTTTGAAATGTGGTCTGTTATAAGGCGGCTATTCAGCAATATTCATTTGAATGAATTGATGCGTTCCTGAATTAATAAAATGGATACATATGTGAACAGCAAATGAAACATTTTGTTCCAAGCTTTGACATGACCCTGAAAACTCTGGTTGATATTGAAGGCTTGATTATTGAGAAAATATGACTCCCTAGGGATTCTTGTCAAGATAATCTTTTAAAAAAAAAAAGAAACACTTTTTGTTTTAGAAGTTTGTGATTTACAGAAAAGCTGTGAAGATGGGACAGAGTTCACGTAAACCTTACACCCTGTTTTCTCTATTATTAACATTGACCATAACTATGGTACATTTGGAACAACTAATGAACCACTATTAATATGGTATTATTGACTTAACACTTAGTTTGGATTTTTTTCATTTTTAGTTAATATGTTCCCAGATCCCACTAAGTGACTCTTCTTGCAAAATGACACAGATCATTTTGATTCCTATTTCATAGGCCTAAGCAAGCTCTGCAGTCATACCTTATTCCCAGAAGACAGGGAAGTGCAATTTTACAAAGCTTATGGAAGGCTAAAGAAATAGAAGTACATTGGTCAACAATACTAAATGATTACTCTGATGAATAATAATTCACATATGCGCTGCAGATTTGCGATTCACAAAGCTGTTGGAGAATGTTAATGAACTTTCATTCTGGGTAGCAGGGACTTTGGAAAGGGAAGAATCCAAGGCTAAATAGCTTGCGTCGAGTCCAAAATTCAAACCCAAAACTTTTGACAATACTCTGATAAAAAATATTATTCTCAGTAAGCCCCAAATATTTCCTGCCTTCATTCTCTACTTTTTGTTCTCATTGACTTAGCCACAGGGAAATCAAGACCCTAGAGCAGGGATCAGCAAACTTTTCTGTAGAGAGACAGGAATTTTTGAGGTTGTGCAGACTACATGGTCTCTGTCCATGTCCTCAATTCTGCTATTTAGAGTGAAAGCTGCAGCAGAGAATACATTAACAAGTGAGCGTGTGCCGATAAAACATGATTTACAAAAGCAGAAGGGTGAGCTGGACTTGTAGCACAGGCCAGTTTACCAGCTGTAGTCCTAGGCACTGGATAAATCTAGACAAAGATCTTGGATATACTGATATGTATATAGTTTGTGATGTATACAACTCAAAACCCATTGATCTGCTTACACCATTATTCTTTCAGACTCTCTGTCAATGTCTTTTTAAGTCTTATGATTATATCACAAAAGTCGTCTCTGTTCTTTGTTAATCTCCTGTTAGCATCATTCTGTATCTTATTGTAATTTATGATTATCTCTGGCCTAATAGAATTGCTTACCTGCCTCCTAAGAAAGAAGGTATAGGCAGATCAAAGTATTTTGAGGTTAGGTTTAGGAATACAGGAAGTTGAAATAAGCCAGATACAGGACCTGGGTCAATTTAAACTATAAAGGGTTAGCAAGACACATGCTGAAGTTTCCAGAAAAAGAGTCACAAATTTCAAAGCCTTCCTATACCGATCTGTGCCATTTTTACCCAAAGATGCCCTTCATGCTTTTGCTATAATCTAACCCAGAGTGAAAAATTACTGAAAGTGACACTTTGAGAAAATGCTTCCAACCTTGCCTTTTATCTTATTTTTTGTATGCGTGATTTTAAAAAATATATACAATTAGAAATCTTGTGTGGTCTTTATCACACACAGTATATCAACAAATGATGGGAGAAGCCAAAAATGTGCTATAGGGAATTTTTGAAAGGCTTTCAGGCGATATTTACATAAATTACTTTCCTCTCTTATGTAATCACAATAAAGAAGTTGGATTGAAACTTTAACATATTTTTTACTATGGAAATATATTTATATACAGTTTGTGAATAACAACACGCTTATATGTAAATGATATATATGTTTATGTATTCCTATGTATATGAACGTACACATAGCTATACGTAAAGTGAAGTTAGGTTTAAAAGGAAACCAGGTTGGTGGATGTAAAGGCTAAGGAAATTTGCAAGTGCTCCCTGTTATATGTGGGGAGCACCTAACACAATGTAATATTTTCATAATGATTAATGAACAGGAGAAGAATATTCTTAAAATTTCCTTGGCTCACTCAGGGCTATATTTAAGTTCCTCTGATATTCTGATATTTGCTCAAATGACAGAATGGAACCCCAATAGGACTTGGCCTCTTGTCCAGTTGTAAACATTTGGTGGGTTAAAATAGGCCTCAGTTCTTTGCAGCCCCTCCCAGTTGTAAACATTTGGTGGGTTAAAATAGGCCTCAGTTCTTTGCAGACCCCAATAAGAGGTCTGTTCTCCTACCCCTTGACTTTCGGCTGGCCTCATGATATGCTTTTAACCAGTGGACTACAGTGGAGGTGATTTTGTATGGCATCTGAGAAAGGTCTCCAGAGGCCTTGTAGCATCTGTACTTGTCTTCTTAGGAAACACTGCCCACCATGTGGACAGAGGGGCAAGTCAACAGTCCACACTCATCACCAGACATGAGAGTGAAGCCTGTGGGAGCCTCTAGCCCCAGGTAGACAACCAGATGACTGTGGTCATGTGTGTGACCTCAAGTGGCCCTAGCAAGGGAACAACCCAGAAAACTGAATAAATCATTGACTGGTGAGACATGATAAATAATTTTTGTATTTGTAACTTTTGTATATGTATATATGGCTTAAAACAAATATATGTATATAACATAATATACATATATTTATGTATTTTATATATTTTATATATTTCAGAAATAGTTTCAGAAAAACCCTAAAGATGTTCAGCTTCTGAAATAGGAATATATGCATGGGTGAGTTTGTATTTCTCTATTTGTTCATGTTTATAGGCATAGATGGCAATGCAAATAATAGTGGATCAGAACTACTGATCTATTTATTAGATACCTGATGTGTGTGAGACAGTGTGAGTGTGAGATGTACATTTATTCAAGCGACATCTTCTGGGGCTATTCTGATATGGTATGTATGAGTGTTAGCCAAAGAACAAGTAATACCCCTCTTCTACTTTGGCACATGAACAATTTAATTTTCTTTTTTTTATTAATTATTTTTTTATTGGAGTTCAATTTGCCAACATATAGCATATCACCCAGTGCTCATCCCATCAAGTGCCCCCTTCAGTGCCCATCACCCAGTAACCCCCACCCCCCTACCCACCTCCCCTTCCACTACCCCTTGTTCGTTTCCCAGAGTTAGGAGTCTCTCATGTTCTGTCTCCCTTTCTGATATTTCCCACTCATTTTCTCTCCTTTCCCCTTTATGCCCTTTCACTATTTTTTATATTCCCCAAATGAATGAGACCATATAACATTTGTCCTTCTCCGATTGACTTACTTCACTCAGCATAATACCCTCCAGTTCCATCCACGTCGAGGCAAATGGTGGGTATTTGTCATTTCTAATGGCTGAGTAATATTCCATTGTATACATAGACCACAGCTTCTTTATCCATTCATCTTTCAATGGACAATTTAATTTTCTATGTCAGTCAGAGAAGATAGATAACATCACAGAAAATATTTGCCATTATAAAATATTAAAAACTAGGGTCAAATGGGTAATAGGCAAAAATAAATAATAAATTAAGGGGGAATATTTGCAACTTATATTTCAAAAAGCTAATGTTCATAAGCTTTTAGAAATTTTTCTAAAATAGGTGAAATTCAAACAATAAAATAGAAACAGATACTGTTACTAAAGTTATGAAACACTTGCATCTAAGAATGTAATCCACAAAAGTCTTGGAGCAAAACTGATATTATATATTTACTGACCAGAGCAATTTTGTTAATTTATCCATTTATTCAAATGACATTGCTAAATATCAGGAACTTTGAAAGGGGGAAAAAAACACATGATTTTTCCCTGAATTAGTGCGGAGCCAAGTGGAAGAGATGGGATAACAAAATGATCAGTATAATAAAGTGGATTAGGAAAGACTAGGTGGCTCAGCCGTTGAGCATCTGCCTTCTGCTCAGGTTGTAATCCTGGGGTCCTGGCATCGAGTCCCACATCAGGCTCTCTGCAGGGAGCCTGCTTCTCCCTCTGCCTGTGTCTCTGCCTCTCTCTCTATGTCTCTCATGAATAAATAAAAATAAAATCTTAAAAAAAATAATGGGTTAGTTCTAAGTTGTTGAGAGATACAGAGCATTGAATGATTTGAGATATTCTACAAGGAAATCATAGAGAATCCTTCTTACAGGAGGTGAAGCCAGAAATTTCTTAAAGAACAAGTTAGAATTTTCCAAATGAAGGAAGTACCAGAGGAAGGGAGGAAATTATTTGAGGGAAAGTGGTAACCATAGGCAAATGCTCAGAGAAGTAGCATACTGTATGCAAGGAACTACAAGAAGTGTGATAAGAGGCAGAGCTGAAAATGCTAGAAATAAAACTGGAGAGATGTACCTATTCAGTAGTTCCACCCATTCTAGATTTAACCTGAGGCAGCTGGAAGAGGGGAGGGAGGAGGACCCAGCAGGTCTGTAACATGTTAAAATTGGATTTTAAATCCAATTAGAGTGAAGTAAGTCAGTCGGAGAAGGACAAACATTATATGTTCTCATTCATTTGGGGAATATAAATAATAGTGAAAGGGAAAATAAGGGAAGGGAGAAGAAATGTGTGGGAAATATCAGAAAGGGAGACAGAACGTAAAGACTGCTAACTCTGGGAAACGAACTAGGGGTGGTAGAAGGGGAGGAGGGCGGGGGGTGGGAGTGAATGGGTGACGGGCACTGGGTGTTATTCTGTATGTTAGTAAATTGAACACCAATAAAAAAAAATAAATTAAAAATAAATAAATAAATAAATAAATAAAATCTTAAAAAAAACCAAAAAAAAATAAATAAATCCAATTAGAAATTAAATCCAAAATTGGACTTTAAAAAACATTGTTCTCTGGAGGATGATTTACAGTGATAAAATTAGGAGCTAAGAGACAGATTAGGAAACTGAAGTAGTAGTCCAGCGGAGAAAGGTGTAGGGTTAAAGACCACTCCTCGGTTTAGAGCTCAGTGTATCCATATGCAACTGTAAGGTTTTTATTTTGTTTTTTGTTTGTTTGTTTTGTTTCATTTAGAGAGAGAGAGAGCAGGCGGGGAGGGTCAAAGAGAAGGGGGTGAGAGAGAATCTCAAGCAGGCTCCACAGCCAGTACAAACCCAACACTGGGCTCAATCTCATGACCCTGAGATCATGACCTGAGCTGAAGTCAAGAGTCAGACACTTAACCAACTGAGCCACCTGGTAGCCCTACAGCTATGAGTTTTTTATTCCTTATAGTGGCAGACACATCTAAAGAATAACCAAGATCCCTGCCTCCTTATAGCTTTTTGCAATCTCCTCTCCTTGAGTGTGGGAAGGACTTGTGATTTACTTCTAATCAATAAAATATGGCAAAGGGGATGACTCTGATATCACCCTCATGATTGGGTTAAAATATATGAGACTCTACTTTGCTAATTAACTAACACTAGAGATTCTTCTTGCTATCTTGACAAATTAAAGGGCCATGTTGGAAAAATCCACATGTCAAGGAATTGTGGTAACTTCTAGAAGCTGAGAACAGGTTTGAATGCATAGCCAGCCAGAAGATGTGGCCATCAGTCCTTCAACACAAAGATAAATTCTGCTAAAAACCTATGTGAACATCTTCACATAGGGGTAAGAAGGAGACTTTCAGCAGCCATTCCTTCTGATGAGAATGCAGCCCAGCTGACTGATTATAGCCGTTCAGAAAACCCAGGTAAGCTTCCTGATCCACAGAAACATTGGGATAATAAATGTGCATTGTCCTAATTAAAAAAAATGTGGTTGTTATGCAGTAAGACATAACTAATACAAGTATTTATTATAATGTTAAATGTATTTCTCTGTGTGGACAGGTTCCCCAGAATACAAAATCATTCTGGAGCTGATTTTTTTATTTATATCTGCCAACTTAGCTTTAATGGCCTGCATAACTTGCCTGTCTTTGAGCTCTCCATAATGGTCTGGTAACTCAGATTCAGTTTATGGAAATTGCCCTCAGCAATATATTTAAGTACTTTTGTTTTCAGTGCCAAAAATTCTGGGTTCTTGAGTGATATTTCTAGGAGTATGGCTTAGCTATCAACCAAAATGCCTTTTCTCTAGTGCACTGATCTCGTGCCAAGATGGTAAAGTTCTCCAAATCCCCTGAATGCTTTGATTGATTTTAATTACAGTGAAGTCTATTGACATAAAGCTAAATGCCATTTCCAACAGCAACAGTGTTGCCAAGCATTATCAGAAATCTCTGAGAATCAGGGGAAGTGGCTTCCAAAGGCAAAGCCCATTGAGGGGATTTCTTTGTCAATCAACACCTTCTCAGGCTGCCTCTTTGTTGTATATTTGAAGGGCATTCTTCCATTCTCTAGCTTTGTTCAATCTCCTCTCTGAGTGGCATCTCTTCAGCCTTCTGATATTTTGTCTCAGTTGTGAAGCTATTCTAACCTCTGAGGAGATTAAGAAATTAATGTGCAAGACCATTATAGTTTGATAGCCACCATTCTCAGAAAGCTGCAAGGACAGAAATATGTAAAAATAAAAAGGACACATCTAGAGGTCATTTCAGGGATCTTGTACTATCCCTGGACTATTGCAATGACTTTTGCATGATAGTGACCATACCCAAATATTTCTGTAGCCCTCGTCCAAGTCACAATAACTGATTCTAGTGTGCAATCTAGTGTCTAATTCTGGTAAGAGAATGGAAAATTTTACATGATGAAGTCTTCTCAAGGATGCTCTGAGAATTTGGTATTTCTCAGCATGGCCATAGGAATTGACTCTGGTTTCATGCAAGACATAAACCTTGAAGCGGGTTCCATGTAATGAATAGGATTTAGAGAGATAGAAATTTTGGAAGATTAAATTAAGTGGGATAAGTGCTCATAAGACTACACATTGGGCAGCCCGGGTGGCTCAGCAGTTTAGCGCTGCCTTCAGTCCAGGGCATGATCCTGGAAACCTGGGATTGAGTCCCATGTTGGACTCCCTGCATGGAGCCTGCTTCTGTCTCTGCCTGTGGTTCTGCCTCTCTCTCTGTGTGTGTCTCTCATGAATAAATAAATAAAATCTTAAAAAAGAAAAAAGACTACACATTGCATACAGATGGAAGAAGATGGGTATGGCCAAGTTGAGGATAAGTGTTGATGGCCAAAGACAGGGAGGAACTCTGCCTTATTGGAATGTAATACTGTAATTTCAAAGAAATGGGGATAAAGTGAGGTTATAATTGACTAGAGGGTACTTTAAACTCTTTAGTGAGAATTAGAAGTTTGATTCAAGTATCTCTACCTTAAATTTTACCTTTCCGAGAAAACTCTGCATAGCAGTCCTGTTTGATTTAAGAGCCACTCCTTCATTGTATCATAACTGCATTTTTCACAAGATAATGTAAATAACAATTTACTTGCTTTTCTTCCAGTGTTCTCAAGGACTGGAGTAATGACTTCTTTTCTCAAAAAAATGGTGGTGGGTAGGACAAGGATATGGGCAGGGAGAGAGGAAGAAAAAAAAGATGTAAGGTATTAGACCTTAAGGTAAAAAGAACCTCTAATGACATGCCATATACTAGCTTAGCTCTTAAGAAAACCAGTCAAGGGCAGCCTGGGTGGCTCAGTGGTTTAGTATCACCTTCAGCCCAGTGTGTGATCCTGGAGACCCGGGATCGAGTCCCACGTTGAGCTCCCTGCATGGAGCCTGCTTCTCCCTCTGCCTGTGTCTCTGCCTCTCTCTCTCTGTGTGTCTCTCATGAATAAATAAATAAATAATCTTAAAAAAAAAAAGAAAAGAAAACCAGTCAAACTTAATCCTCAGTTTCTTCATCTGAAAATAATAGAATTAATAACAGCTATCTCTTCAAAAGATCCCTGAGAGGGTGAGAGAGATATTGAATATAATAAGAATACTTCAGAAAATGTAATACTACATGAGTGACTTGTTACTTGCAGGCTCTTTATAAAGTAATGCATTATAGATGCAGTGTTTTGAGAAAACTCATGCTGTGGGGAAAGAAAGACAACTCTAGTTTTACGGATGGTCATGAAAATGTTATTTATATAATAAAATGTTGGAAATCAGCTACATGATCAACAATAGAGAGTTGTTTGAATAAACATTCATTTAGTCACAAATTAGACTATTATGGAGTCAAAGTAATGGGATAGGAGAATCTTCAATTGTTTGGGAAATTAGTAATACTATATGGAAAAGTTTTCAAAATATTAGTCATACGTGGCCATCTATCTGTGTGTTGTCTATGTGTGAGTTCACATAGATGTGTATATATACAAAGACATGCAAACAAATATGTTATGGATTATTTTTCTTATTTTCAATTACCTTTTTTAACAAACAGTTTGTAAGTTGTAAGTAACAGAACCCATCCCCTTCCATACCATCAGCTTGTATTAATCCCATACCAATATTTTAGCTTCAGAACACGGTAGAAAAAGAAGCAGTGATCATTCTCAGCATGAAGATCTATGTGGTACAAAGTCCTCCTCAGAAGAGGAAGAGGGTGACAGCTGTGTGAGCAATCCACCTTCTCGACCACAAAAATGTCTATGACAGTGTTACAAACACTTTTTAGAAAGAAAATAAATAGTAGCAGATAGGTCCTGGTGTGTGAGAGATTGGAACAGAGTAGCATAGACTCCATTCCACTTTGGACTGGTTGCTCCTATTTTCAACTTGACTCTAGAGCAATGAAAGTGAAGGAGGCCTGGAAAAGAAACCATAAGACTTGGTTTCGGCCAATTCTGTCTTCAACTAGCTGTATGACTTGAGGCATATTGCTTCAAGTTGCTTCCTTGTCTATAGGGAGTAGAAGTGCCCCCTGACTCTGAAACATTTTGTTTTTGTTTTTGTTTTTGTTTTGTTTTGTTTTGTTTTTTGAGTATGGGAATATATTAATCCGGCCACACACCATCCTGTATTCTCTTTCAATATTTATTTATTCAGAACACAGGGAGTGTCTCACCCTTTTTCAAAGGACCATCTGAGCCAAGTAGAACAAAGGAAAGCTATAACGTGTTGCATTATGTGCTGGGGTTTATTAACTAGTTTCTGCATCCCAACAACCCAGTGAGGTTACAAACTAGTAACCACTTTATACATAAGGAAAGGAGGCCCCATGGAGTAAAATAACAGCACATAGTTGAGGAGAAATTTACACCCACATACATCTGACTCCACAGACAGTGACTTTCCCACTAACTATACTTCTGTGTTTCTGAACTCATTTTAAATGATGACTTGAAATTCCTAAGGGTAGATGTCTATCTTGCATGGGTATCAGAATGTACTGGATAAATATTTGTTTAAGGAAAGGATGTAAGAAAGAGAGAAAAAAAGAACACTGTAAGGATTTCTGAACTGTGTAGGCTCCCCTCCACCCCCCAAAAAATGAAGGAAGGAAAAGAAAAAAAGGGGAGGGCAGTAGGGAGAGAGGGAAGGAGAAAGGAAGGAAGAAGGAAGGAAGGAAGGAAGGAAGGAAGGAAGGAAGGAAGGAAGGAAGGAAGGAAGGAAGGAAGGAAGAAAGGAAGAAAGAAAGAAAGAAAGAAAGAAAGAAAGAAAGAAGAAAGAAAGAAAGAAAGAAAGAAAGAAAGAAGAAAGAAAGAAAGAAAGAAAGAAAGAAAGAAAGAAAGAAAGAAAGAAAGAAAGAGAAAGAAAGAAAGAGAGAAAAGAAAAGCAATTTTTAGGACAATAACGATTCAAATGCTTCTTCAGCAAAAACGGATGGATGCACTGAGGATGAATTAGCCTCATTGTTCAGCATTTTCCACATAGGTTTGATGTCAGATTCTTCTTCTTTTCTAATGGGGTCTATGGTGGGAGGCCAAGGGGGAGGCTAGTGATTGTATTTAATTATGTTCAAAGAAAGTTAGAGAATACTCAGCAGATGTCAGGCTTACAGCTGGGATCCCATAACAAATGCTGCTCTGCTATCTCGCTTTCTATGTTCCTGCAGCAAAGCAGGGCCCTGAAAATGCCCAGCAGACACATTGGCTGGGGCTGAGTGAGAAAAGATAACAAATCTTAAGGAAACATGTTGCTTATTATTCCTCATAATGAGAGCTGCCAGGGAGTACACTGAGCAGGCCTCCGGCTGATACCAGGATACAAAGGATCTTAATGCATCCCACACAAGGATGTCATTTGCAATCTGGAGCAACAAAAGAGATGGAAGGTAGGCCTTGTTTCTTGATACTGTATATCCCAGGGAGGACAAATAACAACCACACAGTTTGCTTTCCCAAGCCCCACAGGCATTCAAAAGAAGCCTGTTGACTGCAATTAGGATACCCCAGCTCTTAAAAGTCAACCTTCCCAGCAGGCAGTGAGATTCTATCATGGGCCATACAGCCTGGGCATGTTTCAGATTTAGCATGGAGGCAGACTCATGGAAGGAGATGACGAGAAAGAAAACCCTAATGACTTAAAATTCACAGCCCCCTCAAGGGGGGTCTCCACTGATGCCTCCCAGATAGAATAGGCTAGTTTCACACTTTGTAGAGAAACATGCACACACACACACACACACACACACACACACACACACGATTTTCTTTCTAGTCCTACCAAACTAGGCCCACCTATGTGATTACCTACACATGGCTTCCCTAAGAGCTAGCGTTCATCTCTCCACCTAAAGGCTTTTTCACATGGGAGTGCTCTAGTGTAGGTCAGGTGAGAAGTTCTGGGGAGCTAAGGCCCCAGGATTTATCCTCAATGGATGAAGAGTAGAGTGTGTCAATGAATGTCCCAGATTCCTCATAGGCAGTAGGGCAACACTCTGGTGTATTCTGTATCTCCTGGTGAATCCAAAGCCAAACTGAGCCCTAGATATCACCACTGTGATATTTTGACATCCATGACTGGCTTTTCTCCTTTCCCTATCTCCCCTAACCATTCTCTCACCTCGATTCCTGAGTGTGCATCCCAATTCTTATTTGCACTTGTCTCGGGCTCTGCTTTTGAGGGAAATCAAATTCAGGGAGTTGGCCAAGAGATTTTAGATTTCCTTCCATGCTTCCATTTATAAACCTAGAGGCACCCCACTGTCTATGGAATAGGTAGAAAAATCTCACAGGGATATCTGTGATTCATCTCAGAAAGATACTATGTATCGAAAACACATTAATTCCAGAATGCTGTTTATGATTTCATTTTTTTAAGTCTTAATATATAGGCTTACTTCAATCTGAATTTCTCACTTAGCTGGTGTATATTTTTCTCCTTTGCCTTCTTTAAGTGACTCTTTACTTAGTAAGGCTTTTTATGATTTCAAAAATAGGGTGGAGTCTCCCTCTCTACATCAGCATAACCTTTTGCAGATACCTCTATTAAAACCATTTACAGCCTTCACCACAAAACTATGAGTAGCTTCAGAATAGACATTATTTTTTTCTTATCATTGTATTCTCAATTTCTATCACAGTGGCTGATATTTAGTAGATGCTTAATCAAAGTGTGTTGTTTGGCTAAATGAATAAAAAAATGAAATATCCATGTTTGATTTTCAAGGGCAGGTTTTGATGACTTTGCTACTCTCCTTTCCAATTCTAGGAAATGATACAATTTTCTATCCTAGGTTATCTATGGAGTCAATAATATTTTCTCAAAGATAAGTGACATATAAAATATTACAACTTACCAGACTGGATACGTTGCTGAAATTGATTGTGTCTTCCTTTTATAGTGTATGTATCAGAATAACATACTCCATACTGATACCCAACACAGAGAGGGGTGATGACTAAGGCAATGAGCTTGGTGAGTGAGACTTGGTGAAACAGAGGGACTTTTGGAACCACAGGACCTAAATTCAGCTCATGGTTTTGCTAGAGATTTTAATCAACCTACTTGAGATTTCTGCTTCTGGGAGAACCTCTTGGTTTCTGGTCAGGTCATGATCTCAGGGTCGTGAGATTGAGTGCCACGTTGGGCTCTGCTCAGCACAGAGTCTGCCTCTCTCTCTTCCTCCCTCCCCCAGCTTATGCTTTCTCTCTCTCATATAAATAAATAAAATCTTTTAAAAAAGGTTTCTGCTTCTGTATCTATAAAATGGAGATAGTATTTAATTTCCAATGTATATTAAAAAGTTTAATGAAACATAACACACAAATGAATTTTGTAAAATACCATGTAGTAGTCACATATGTGTGCATGCATACATGTGTCTTTCTCTAAATATACATATATTTACATATATACAAATATATGCATATATTTACATGTTTATAATTCTTATAATTTTAATGATAAATGCTTTATATAAAATAGGTCTTTAGGAGCCAAAATGAACACCACAAAATGCAGCCTAGAGATTTAGGGTTTGATATGGAGCCAGAAATTTGGGTAGAATTTTGCTTTTGAGCTGCATCCCAAATAATGAGAACCTATCTTGGTTTTAAAGACCTCTGGAAAAGCACCTCCATTGCTCAGATATCCTCACAATTTGAAGTGGGAAATTTAGGTACTGTATACCTGAATATATAAAGCAGTGTAAGCACATGTATTTTTTTCAAAGTATTTGGGAAGAAATTTCTGGGATTGAGATAGCACAAATACAGTTTTCTTGTTCTAACAAAAGTTGATTCCAGAACTGGCACTTGATATCTTCCTCACTTTCATGGAATAATTCAAGTGGTTTCCCAGGGTGTTGCAAAATTTAATACTTCTGGTTGTGATTATTTCCAGGAAGAAGATTGTTCCTGCAAGAAAATGTGCCAGCAGTGCTATATGGCATGTAGAGTTATGCAATCCCACACACTGACCAGAATGGGATATTTGTGTGCGTATTCAGCAGCTAGGATTTATGGGATCCTGTGTGTCATAGGTCTGCACAAAGTTTAGTGATGCAATGAAATGGGGCAAACAGAAATGCCCTGGGAAAGATGAGTGAGCCAGCAACCACAAGTATAGAAGGAAGTCTAGTCCATCCATATAATCCCAACGCAAAAAAAAAAAAAAAAAATTAATGACAAATGATTTTCTAGAAGCATTTATTATGAGATAGGGAAAAAGTAGATAACAAAGTTTACTATAGGGATGGGAATTCAGAGCAAGTAATAGGCATTGAGGTAGAGGGTAGGTATTAGCACAACTCTGCAACTGAGTAAAAATGTCACAAGCGTAAAGGCAAAGAGCCAAGGCCAGAACTTTAGTTTCTTGCAACTGGCTTGAAAAGAATAATTTTGGATCCCAGTTTTAGAGGTACGGAACCACAAATTTAAAAAGTTAAGTACAAGGAAGAAAATAGGGATCTGGTTACCAAATAGGAAATACCAAAGAGGTCCACATCTCAGAAATAGAGCTGAACTGGGTACACAATTAGTGCTTGAGGCTGAGTACTAGAATACTAGTTATAATTGTTCTGTCTTGAGTTAAAAGATCCCGAAGGACTCAGCCCAGATCAATCCTCAAAGTTAGACTGAACTTGCTCTGGTTTGGAGAAGCAGTGCGAGCAAAGACTAGCAGCCAAGCAGAGACTTGTATTGTGGATACTACGGTATGAAAATAACAAGTGTCCATCATAGCATAAAGCATTTTCTGTGTCTCACTGATTAATCCTTCAGAATCACCGTCTTTGAGAAATCAGACCTCATGTCCTAAGCTTCTATAGCTTCTTTTTAAGAGACGATTTTTTTCCTTTTCCTTCTAGAGTTTTGAGATTAGATCTATCAGGGATCTTGTCTTGAAGGCTAAAGTAATGAGTTATTCAAGTTTCATGGTGGAAATTATCCTTTCCCAAATCCAATTACATTCCAGCTGGCAAATAGCACTGGCTGTCTCAAAACCCAAACATCTGGAAGAAGGTTTGAATTGGCCATCTCCCTGCCTCTTATGTCTGAAACCTTTTTGATGGTAGGTTAAGAAACACGGTTTTGGCTGGACAAGATAAATATATTTTTTTAACCATTAAATCTCTGAAGTACCATAAAGTGGACCAAATAAGATATAGAAGTCACAAAAGCCATAAATCCCTAATTTATTTAATAATTGTATCTCAACTGCGAGACTGAGACCAACAAAACCATGGATTTGTTTTTAAGACATCATATGTTGTGACTCTAAAAGATCAAACTGACAATTCATTTATTTGTGGGCTACTCAGTTAACTAAAGAGTTCAGCTATCCAAAAAGGGTGGTCTGAACAGAGCTGTTGTTTGGACCTTATGTTGACCCAGAGACTGGAAGGAAGACCTGAAATTAAATGTTCACATCTAATCTTGACCTCCATTCTTTAAGGATTTCTTTCTTAGGTTTAGCAGGAAACACTGCTACAAAGAAATGCTCAGTTTGAGAGGCTACTGAGCTGTTTACTAACTCTGAATACCAACAACCTCTTTATACCTTCTGGTCCTTGGTTTCTTCATCTGTAAAATGTCGGTGGTAATTGCCGGGTTTAGCTGTGCTATTACAATAGATAATATATGCAAAGATATGCCAAACAGTTGGTGCTCATTACATGGCACTATTTTTTATTGTTGCTATTATTAAGCAATGAAGCAGAGATCAGACTGGCACCATACACCAGAAGCATTGAGAATTGGTGCCTGGATTGACATGGGTTTACAATGCCCAATCTGTAATAATTAGTGAGGGAGTCAGGAGACAGTTGACATCAGGGAGCGTAAAATGTGTTCCTTTGGATAAATCTGGAATTCAGCTGTGGAAAAAGTCCATTCCTCTCTTCCCCCCTTTAAGGATACCCACACAAGTATCAGCAAGGGCTAGCCCCCGTCCTCTTTCTCTGTTCTCATACGGCAGCAAATCTTTGCTAGAAGTTTCCTGCTGAAGTTCCCAAATCTGTTCACCCTGTTTCCTGTTGGGAATACATACTTAATAATATCTCCTACTATCTGAAATTCTTTTTCTTATTTCAGTAATTCTTAGAGTCAGTGTTTGAAAAACTAGAGGTTTAAAAGGAGTTTATTTCCTCTCTGATTCCTCGCCTGCAATCAAATTTAATAATCTAGTATGATAATTTTATGAGAAATCAAAGTTACTCATAACGCAAATTTATATTAATAAACTCCTACGGAAGCATTTTCTAATAAAAATATTCACTACTAAAATCTTTTTTTAATTCTTTGCGCATCAATTTTCAAATGGATAAATATTCTTTATTTGTTACAAATTTTCTGAAACTGTAAATTCATTGACTCATTCAACAAACATTTATTGAGTGATTAAGAAGTCTCAGGCACTGTGGGATTTTTCCTTCCTGGGAAACATTAATGAACAAGACAATTATCTTAAACCTGTCCTCATGGAGCTTAGAATCTAACAAGAGAAATAGAAATGAAACAGCAAATCAACTTCATATGGTGGAAAGAATGCTTTTTATTAAAGTCAGGAAGCCAGGGGAAGGTATTTCTCTTGTAGAGAGACTGTTTATTTGTAAAAATACATTGATGAACTTTCTTAGTATGAAAAATCAGGCCCTTAGAGTGATTTAATGGATTTAGTCAGTGTTTCTCAAACCTGGTTGCATTTAAAATAACTTAGGTAAATTAAAACAAACAAAACCAAAAGGCAATGCTCCCCCACAGGAACTTCTGATTTCATTGGTTGGGTGAGATCCAAACAGGATTTTTGTAATTCTCACTAAGTGTTTCTAATAGGTAATTCCAAGAGCATATTTAATTTGCTGTGCTAGAATGTGAAACCACTCCACCTTCTACCACCACCATTGTCACCACCCCCAACATTTCAGGCAAGTTTGAAATACTTTTACTCTGTTCAATAAAAGAAGAGGGGTCATATCCTATAAGGAGCAAGGAGGTGTTAAAAACATGTGCAAACTGGAGGGTATTATGCTGAGTGAAGTAAGCCAGTAGGAGAAGGACAAACATTATATGTTCTCATTCATGTGGGGAATATAAATAATAGTGAAAGGGAATAGAAGGGAAGGGGGAAGAAATGTGTAGGAAATATCAGAAAGGGAGACAGAACGTAAAGACTGCTAACTCTGGGAAACGAACTAGGGGTGGTGGAAGGGGAGGAGGGCGGGGGGTGGGGGTGACTGGGTGACGGGCACTGGGGGTTATTCTGTATGTTGGTAAATTGAACACTAATAAAAAATAAATTAAAAAAAAAAAACATGGGATCCCTGGGTGGCGCAGCGGTTTAGTGCCTGCCTTTGGCCCAGGGCGCGATCCTGGAGACCCGGGATCGAATACCACGTCGGGCTCCCGGTGCATGGAGCCTGCTTCTCCCTCTGCCTGTGTCTCTGCCTCTCTCTCTCTCTCTCTCTCTCTCTCTCTCTCTCTCTCTGTGACTATCATAAATAAATTAAAAAAATTTTTAAAAAAAACATGTGCAAAGATACAGGTAGCAAAATGTAGATAGCTTGCGTGGTACTATCATAGGAATTCGTACACAGAAATGATCAAGAGAAATTTAAGTTCCCTATTAATTCCTAAAACATTTGGAATAATCTGGACTTCCATGTGTGTGGAGTGCAAGTTCAACCCATTTGTATTTCTGTAGAAATTACAGAAAATTATGATGCCATTATTCTAGAGGACTTGTGTACTGCCAGGGAACTGGCATCTCTTTTATCTATAAACAAGCAAATAAATAGTTACCTTATATTAACTACATTGAAATAAGTGCTGTGAAAAAGAAAATGCTGAGAGATCATTTGGCAAGAAGGGGTCCAAAAGACCTTCCTGGGAAAATTATCAAATTTTAAAGCATACATGGGTCAAATGTCATAAAGAAGCTAAGAACAAAGTTAAATCTCAGAATAAAGGAGTGATAAAATTTTGTAATTTTAAAATATAAGTAACATAATATTACTTGATCTTAATATTTCTCTTTTAAAAAGTAGGGATCCCTGGGTGGCGCAGCGGTTTGGTGCCTGCCTTTGGCCCAGGGCGCGATCCTGGAGACCCGGGATCGAATCCCACATCAGGCTCCCGGTGCATGGAGCCTGCTTCTCCCTCTGCCTGTGTCTCTGCGCCTCTCTCTCTCTGTGACTATCATAAATAAATAAAAATTTAAAAAAAATAAAAATAAAAAGTAACTTTGCCAACATGCATATGAGAAAATGCTCTGCATCACTTGCCATCAGGGAAATACAAATCAAAACCACAATGAGATACCACCTCACACCAGTGAGAATGGGACAAATTAACAAGGCAGGAAACAACAAATGTTGGAAAGGATGCGGAGAAAAGGGAACCCTCTTACACTGTTGGTGGGAATGTGAACTGGTGCAGCCACTCTGGAAAACTGTGTGGAGGTTCCTCAAAGAGTTAAAAATAGACCTGCCCTACGACCCAGCAATTGCACTGTTGGGGATTTACCCCAAAGATACAGATGCAGTGAAACGCCGGGACACCTGCACCCCGATGTTTCTAGCAGCAATGTCCACAATAGCCAAACTGTGGAAGGAGCCTCGGTGTCCATCGAAAGATGAGTGGATAAAGAAGCTGTGGTCTATGTATACAATGGAATATTCCTCAGCCATTAGAAACGACAAATACCCACCATTTGCTTCAACGTGGATGGAACTGGAGGGTATCATGCTGAGTGAAGTAAGTCAGTTGGAGAAGGACAAACATTATATGTTCTCATTCATGTGGGGAATATAAATAATAGTGAAAGGGAATAGAAGGGAAGGGAGAAGAAATGTGTGGGAAATATCAGAAAGGGAGACAGAACGTAAAGACTGCTAACTCTGGGAAACGAACTAGGGGTGGTAGAAGGGGAGGAGGGCGGGGGGTGGGAGTGATTGGGTGACGGGCACTGGGGGTTATTCTGTAAGTTGGTAAATTCAACACCAATAAAAAAAAAAGTAACTTTGGAAAAAGTTTATTTTATTGTTAGTAGCTGAGAGCTATAATTATGGGCCCTCAAAATGCAGAAGTGTTTGAAACAAAGTTCCCCTCTGAAAACTAAGCAATAAATCAACTAAGGAAACTGCAGCAAAAGTATGGCAAGTTAGTTCAAACTAATGTAGCCACAGAGCTAAAAACAGAATAAGTGGTTCAGAAGAGGAATCATAGGAAAATGAGGCAAACACATGAAGTGGAAACAAATAGGGCAGAAGTGGATAACCCTTAGCCTTTGTTTTGACTTTGAGTTTTTCTGATCCTCATGATAATATCACTCCAAATCTGGAAATGCAGATGGAAAAGGCTTACCATTACGACAGTGATCTTAGCTAAAGATGTGCAAGAGCATATCTGTTTCCATTGCCAAGAGAATCACGGTTGTGAGATGCACCACGTGACATCTGAATCATCAAACTCCTTACAACTGATTCCACGGTCATGAAGCAACCTCTGATTAAAATTTGGCTTCCCGTGTACATCTGCCTACAGGGACTCAAGGGGCTGATTATATAGGCTTTGAGTATATCCAGTTCTCATAAAATTGTGCAGTAGCTTCTGATTATAATTTGGCATCCTGTTCATCTTGACTACATGAGGAAAATAAATTGGTTACATGAACTTGACAATCTCTGATTGTGTGACAATGATTTCTTACTGTAAATTCAAAAGCTGGCATTGTTTTTATACATCAGGCTCAAGAACTTGGTCCATTTTAATCTATCTCAGCAGATGGATATGTTCATGTGATGACAATATTAGATATGTTGGCCTGCAACATTGAGATTCTAGATATGGTGCATTTACTAGAGTATATATCTCTTCCTTGCAGAAATGAGAAGCTATGATTTTGCTATTTGACAAGCCATGATATTGTTCATGAGGGTTTTCTTTTATTTGAAACTTTATTTCAGTTCTACCTGGTTCAAGAACTTTCTACCCATCCCCAAAATACTGGGGTAGACAGCGTGTTTGTTTGTTTGCTATTAGAGACCAGGGTAATGTCTGATAATAAATTCACTACCAATTGCAGTGGCTTAAATAAGATAAGCATTTCTTTCCCTCAGCTGTAATAGCCCCAAACTAGGTGGGTGGTCAACTGTAGGTAAACTGTTCCATTCTCCAGGTTATCCAAGGATCCAGGCTTGTGCAGTGGCTCTGCCATCCTCAAAATATGGCCTGTTTTCTGGATTTAAGAAGGCTGGTTCAATGTTGATCACATTCTACATTTCCCCATTAGTGGGAAGGAGGCAGAGAGGAAATTCATGATTAGCAACCACGTTGTTTTGTGACATTACAATAAATGTACTTAAGATTCAGTTCCAATTTTGGGATTTTGAAAAGAAGTATACGTACATCATGAGGATTTGGGAATAAGTTAGTACACATATAT
Organism: Canis lupus dingo; assembly: GCF_003254725.2. NCBI lineage: Eukaryota > Metazoa > Chordata > Mammalia > Carnivora > Canidae > Canis > Canis lupus. The sequence goes on along the minus strand of NC_064255.1, from coordinate 20,848,227 downwards.
GCTTCAGCAAGAGTATCTGACTATATAATAAGTACTACATGAGTTATTATGATTAACCTCACTTTATTGTTTCGAAATGGGGTTAATAAGAATAGAGATTTGAATCACAGAATGGACACACATCACTGAGTGAACTTCAAAAAGTAATACAGTTGTTACTGTTACTTTATATTTAGAAAAACATTATAATCACATCCTCTATTGTATAAGATATAGATTCATATGGTGTGAGGGTAAAATGACTATTAGCCACACATTCCCCATACTTAATATTTTAATGTCTTTAATATTAGGGTTTCACCACAAGTGTTATTCATTTTGTCTTTCATGGAACCTGTCCCTTTCTTTGCAACAAACTGATCTTTGCTTCTTAATGTTTTACTTCTCTATTTCCTCTCTTTCCCTCTCTCTCCTTCCCTCTCTCCTTCTTTCTTTCTCTCTCAACACACACACACAAACACACACAGAGATTTGCTCTGCAATACAGGCAGAAGAGGTACCTAAGAATTCTTCCAGAAATATTTATGATTAGGAATAAACTGGGGGAACACCTGGGTGGCTCAGCAGTTAAGTGCCTGCCTTTGGCCCAGAGTGTGATCCTGGAGTTCCAGGATCGAGTCCCACATCAGGCTCCCTGCATGGAGCCTGCTTCTCCCTTTGCCTATGTCTCTGCCTCTCTCTCTCTCTCTCTCTCATGAATAAATAAATAAAATCTAAAAAAAAAAAGAATAAACTGGGGACTTACATGATTCTAAAGACCACCAGGATGACAAATGTAGTCAGAAAAATGTCCCCTAAAATTCTAGATTTTTTAAAGATTACTTTCAAAATAGCATTGGATTACATTTTGCTTATTTACTGTTAATCCAATAAATATTTATTGAGCATATATAATGTGCCAATATTTGTATTCAACACTGGGAACTCCATGGTGAGAAACATCTGGCAGGGAGTGCCCTTGCTGTATTGGAACACAGAGTTTAGTGGGGATATGCACATTAATGAGAAAGTAATACATGCAAAGGTGGAAATTATAATCAATGGGCATAGTGTTTCAGTGGAGCAAAAGGAATAAGCTCTAGGGATCTGCTGCACTACACTATACCTACAGTAAACAGTAATATATTGTATAGCTGAGTATTTGCTGAGACGGTAGATTTCCAGTTAAGTGATCTTTCCACAATGTATTTTTTTAAGTGTGAAACTGGACACCAAAAAAGTTCTCTATACATTTCATTTCATTTGACAATGTAAGGAAGTGTGTATTCGACACACAAGAGATACACAAGGAGAGCTTCTCTAAAGAAAAGCAACTGAACAGAAATTTTAAATAAGGAGAGGTTTAAGAGTGAAACGAAGGAGTGGGGAAGAGTGTTCCAGATGACAGCCTTGTGGTCCATTGACAGGTTGTGTATTGTTTTCCTCATTATTATATATAATTATTTGTATATAAGTGCATACTCCTATCTTGTAACTTATTTAATAGACAATATCATAAATATTGGGCCTGGGTTTCTTCATCTATGAATTGAAGGGTTGCACTAAATATTTCCTCAAATGTTCAGATTTAAAATCTAAAACCGCATGACTTCATAAATTTTCACAGATCTTGGGGAAAAAATGTCATACTAGGAGAATAAATGTTAAACTCATTTTTCGTTAAGTATCAAATATAAGCCTTCAGAGGATACTCAGTTATTATCAATACTTGATCATCAAACTAAAACACATTTTTCCAAAACATCAATTGTTTGATGTCCTGTTTTGACATTCTAAACTCACATACAACTGCAATAACACCTGGTGATAGAACTAATAAATGCTTAGTAATGAAATGATAGGAATAAAAATAACTTTAACATTGGAAAATATGATAAATATATTTATAATAATGATAGACATAAAATCAATAACCTAGTTAAAATCAATCATGTCTAAAAGAATATAAAACCCACAAAGATAATTTCTGGGACTTTGGTAAATTTGAGAAAAAAATAAATTATCTTGATTAAGGTAGGGTAAAGATGTGTAGAAGACAATTTTCATAAATTATCTCATTTGATCTCCACAAATCCAATGAAGCATGTATTATTATTACTTATTTTAAAGTCACGAAAATTTTCACTTGGTAGATTGTTATCTAGCGTAAAGCAATGTTAAAATTCAGGGATTTAAGCTCTACTGAATCCTTACATTGAATGGATTGCTGTCTGATTCAAGTATCTTCTTTTCTACTAAAAGCCTGTTTTGCAAAAGATACCCATAATCTGAAAGCCCTAATTTCCTTCTTCTAATTCTCTCCTCTCCACTAAAGATTTTTAATTTCCTCTTATCAAGGTTGTTTTTAGAAAAGGAACAAAAACTCTCAATGAAATCTCTGTAACCAGAACAATCCAGCCTGTCTTTACTAGAATTAGCACCATGACCTAAAAATTAAAGTTCCATTGATATGATCCCAGTGCCACCATTTCAGAAGACTGGATGGCTGTCTGCAGGATATGAGTTCATGTTGGTGTCCTTAAAGCCATATACCTTGGGCAGTTGTCCAATCTATCCAGGTGTGCAAAACCTTAGAAGATCCACCAAGAAAAGTACCCAAGCTGGCTCACTCAAGTTTAACCTTTGTAGCCAGAATTGTGCAGATCACACTTGAATAGCAAATGAAAAGAGCCTTGCAGGATGATTTCTTATCCTCTTTGAATACAGTTTGAGTGAAAATACACTAAAATACTTGCTGAACAGAATCAGCTCCAGTCCTTGGCATTCATATAGGATTGCTTGCTACACCCTGAGATGATACACAGATACATAAATTTGCAAATACATGCATTTAATTTTATTGAGTCATATTGGTTTAAGTCGCTTAGCCATTATCACTACCATCAGCAGCTATTAGAGGTTTCTTATGGGTATAATTCTTATAAAGTCATTAATACGTTTCTACATCATTTTAACTAACTTCATGGGATGCTTTAGATGTCATTGAACCTGTATTTGTAACTATTTGTGATGTTATGGTCATTTGCTAATCCACAACTATGCCCTTCTCTTTATGTCTTCAATTATTTTTGCAAATTGTTTTGATGTCTGAGACCCAATTCCAACATGGGGGAGGCGGTTTTCCAATACCTTCAACAAGCAATTCTCAGATACCAGCAACATGAATTCAACTCAATTCTGACACTATCCAAATGGCACCAGATTCTACAGACAGAAGGTTCAGTCCTATAAGACCACCCCCTCTTAGGTTGGATTAATTTGCTAGAATGGCTCACAGAACTCAGAGAATTACCATTTTATTTTTTTCTTAAGATTTTATTTATTTATTCATGAGAGACACAGAGAGAGGCAGAGACATACGTGGAGGGAGAAGCAGATTGCCTGTGGGGAGCCTGATGCCGGGCTCCATCCTAGGACACTGGGATCACGACCCAAGCTGAAAACAGATGCTCAACCACTGAGCCACCCAGTCATTCTACCAGTTTATTATAAAAGGAAGGAACTCAGAACAGCCAGATAGAAGAGATGCATAGAGCAAGCTATGTGAGAGGAGGCACAGAGCTACCATGCCCTCTCCTAGGCACACTACTTTCTCCCATCTCCATATTTTCATCAACTCAAACTCTCTGAACCTGGTTCTTTTGAGGTTTCATGGAGGCTTTATTATACAGGATGATTGATTTTATCATTGGCCAGTGACAATTGATTCAATCTCTAACCCATCTCCCATTTCTGGAGGTCAGTGGGGTGGAACTGAACGTTTCAACTCTCTAAAGACAAGGTTAGATCCACTGGTAGCCAGTTCCCATCCTCAGGTGCTTTCTGAAAGTCATTCGTTAACATAACAAAACGCACTTCATTGCTCTCACCAGTTAAGAAATTACAAGGGTTTGGGGAGCTCTGTGCAGGAAAAGGGGAGGAAGACTAAATATTCCTTATTACAAATCAAATTTTCCAAAATGCTTTCAAAATTTACAATTACGTTATTTGAAATCCCCAAAGTTCCCCAAATATCCATGTGGAATAAATGTCATAGTATCAGGTAAGACCTCCATGATAACTAATCCAGAGTTTAAGTACTTTAATAAATCTTTAGTAATTTAAGTGAAGTTATACAAAGTCTAATTGAGAATTACATCATACTTACAAGTCAGCAGTCCTATAGGTCCCATTTGTTATCCTCTCTGTAATCTGACATACCTGAGGTCAAATCATACATAGCTCCATAGCTCTTTGTGACCGTGGTCAGTATGTTTTGCCATAAAATAGTAGTAACTATTGTGTTGTGAAGATTTAACAATACATGAAAGCAATTAGCAAGGTTATCTTGCCTATAGGAAATCATCAGTCAATTAATAGTAGCAACAACATTACTAACATGACTTGTTAACCTTAAGAATAAAATTGTCAGTTATTTTACCAGCAAAATGTTTATTCAGGAAAAGCAGAGAATTGCAGTCAGGGATAAGCAAGCTATGGCAAAACCATAGGCAAGCCTGAGAACAAAGGAGAGCAACACTCTTTTATAGAGGAAAGGGGGAGTTTGGGAAGGGCTGTTATAAACAAAAAGACCATGGAAGTAAAGTGCGAGTTTGAAGTGTAGTGGCTTTTCTTTTCTTTTTTTTTTTTTTTTCCTTTTTTTTTTAGTGGCTTTTCTTTAACTGAGTTGTGACTGTCTCTCATTCATTGGCTGGGCTGCTTGACAACAAGTGGTAGGGCCATGAGAGTTTCCCTTTCTGGCCTTTCAACTCCATTTTAGTGAAGTTTCCCTGTATTAATTTTCACAGATAAATAGTAATTTATCTTTTATTTTCTTTGGAATAGAGTGAACTTTGTCTCTTCATAGAGTTTCCTTATTTGATTCTTCCTTTGTCCTGGAAGACACATAAAACAAAACCTATTCCATTTCTGTGTATATCTAGTGAACTGCATATAGAAAACACTCAATAAATGCCTTAGTATTTTAGGTGACCATCTAAAAGAATAATAATAATAGCTACTAATAATCATGTTTTATTTTAGTCTTTGTCTTATGTTATCTGATATATTTATGATAATCTAGTAAGGTAAGTGCTATTGTATTAGGTTTTGCCCAGAAGTTTTCAAGACTGTGCTAATGAGAGATAGAGGCAAGATTTAAACCAGGACTCCCTGGCTGGTCCTTTTTCAATATGCTTTTCTGCCTACCAGGTTAAACTGGATTTCTGTTTCAGGGAACAAAAATGCATTATATGAGAGATTTTGTATATTACCTCCATCACTTTGTAAGCAGTAAATCTTGAGCACAATTTTTTTTTAATTCAATGGTAAAATTTTAGATGCCAATGAGGATCAGGATATTTCTTTTGGAGAGGGTGATTTCTAGAATCTTTTAACTCATAGCAAAAAGATACTGATTAATACTTCCACACATATGTCTGAAGCTGTTTGCCAGGTTTGAAATCTCGGGATGGATTCAGATGATATTATTGAAACTGGTTTAAATGGAGAGGGTAGGATTTAGGGCTTTCATTAACAGATTGACCAGCTGAAGGCAGGCATCTTAATCCAAAATAATTGGTGACATTTTAAAGACCTAGGATTTGAGGGTGAGATTGCATATTACACACGTTTATAGTTGCTAACAGCCACAAACATTAGACAGTAGGGAAGAGCACACCCTGAATGTTGCAATACATTGGAATTCAAGGTGATAACAAATGCAACATTTTTTTGTTTAGTTCTAAGACTTAACATGAATATAACAGGCCACAAAGTTCTAGACTTGAAGAATTTCTACCCAAAGGAATACATTACCTGAAAATATGATGATTAAAAACAATGAACAATATATTTTTTTTTGCTTGCTAGTTCAGTAAAAAGGAAAGAGTGCCCCATAGTTCAGTTCTCCCCATAAGAGGACAAGGACAATCCTGTAGCTCTCTCTCCCTCCTCTTTGGCACAGGCAGTTGCTGATTACCTTTTCAGGATAACAATAGCAATAATTCACAAAACAGACAGAATCTGCTGGAAGCCCTGAATATGAGGATCATGTTGGGCATGAAACACACCAGGGAAGAATGTTCTGGCACCAGTACCACATGTGGTCACAATAACTACAGAGGGTGAAATCCAAAAAAAAAAAAAAAAAATTCATTATGCAAAATAAAATTCTGTGCTGAAATGTTGCATGGCTTCCATAAACAATTGTATTATTTGAAAAATAACAGAGCTGCATGCCGCTGATTTATGTGAAATTTTGGCTTGGTGCTTCTCTCATTTTCAAGAATTTTTAGTCTTTCTTTCATATTTAATTATTTAGTAAATTGAAGAATACCAAAGAAAGATTATTTTGTCCCACTGAGAAAATGTCAATATTATACAGTATATATTAGCTTCTCTTTTTTTAAAACAGCAAAACAGAAACAGATTTATAGTTCTCTCCAATCTACCTCCCAAATAGCCAAAATAGTCAGAATCAACCTGGCTGAATGACAACCAAAACTGCTTTTCTAGTAGAATGTAAATTCTAGGGGTAGATAATGGAAATAAACAAGAAACACATATAAGATAATTTCAAAGAGTTTTCAGCTACGAAGAAAAATAAAGCAAAGCAGCATGATAGAGAGTGGTTTGGAGCATATTCATTTTCTATTTCTGCATAACAGATTTCCAGAAATTTAGCAATTTAAAGCAGCACAATTTATCAACTCACAGTTTTCCTAGGTCAGGAGTCTGGGCATCAGTTAATTGAGCCATCTGCTGAAGGTCTCATCAGGCCCCTATCAGAATGTTGACTGGAGTTACATTCTCATGTGGAGCTCAGGTTATTCTTCCAAGCTCATTCATGTTGATGGCGGAATTCAGTTCCTTGCAATTAATTGTAGGACTAAAGTCCTTATTTCTTTGTTGGCTGTTGGTCGGAGGTAATATCAGCATCTTGAGGCTGCCCTTAGGTCCATGCCATGCGTCTCCCTCCATAGACCCTCACAAAATGATTGCTTCCTCCACATAAACAGAAGAATATCTCTTTCAAAAGGCTTGCCTGATTAGCTCAGGGCCACCCAGGATAATTGCCCTTTGGATTAATTTATAGTCAAGTTATTTGGGACACAATTACATCTGTATACTTCCTTGTGCCAAATAACATAGCACAATGATGACAGGGATCTCCCAACATATTCACAGGACTCCTGCGTATTCAGAGACAGTAGATTATACAAAGTTGTAGGTACTTGTCGGTCATCTTAAAATTCTGACCACTACCATAGTAGATAAGCCCACAACATTAACTAGCATAGCCAAAAAAGACTTCTTAGGGAAGTAATATTTGAGTTGAAACTTAAATGTTGAAAGGAATCCAGCCACATAATAATCATGGAAAAAAATACTAGAGCAGCAGAAATAATGTGTCTGAAGGATTTACTGTAGGAGATAACTTTGTAGGTACAACAAACAGAAGGTCCAAATGCCCAGGGAAGAAAGATAATTTCATGAAGGATCTGTGGGCCATGCAGACTTCAAATTTTAAGATAATAGGGCTGCATTACATGAGTCATACGGAATTTGAATTTGAAGTTCATCAGGAAGTATTAGTGTGATTTAAGCATGAAGAGCCATAATATATTTTTTTGCAAAATTTCAAAATCTTTCTATTTGATTTTTTAAAAATATTTTTTTATCTAAGTAATCTCTACACCCAATGTGGGGCTTGAACTCATGGCCCTGAGATCAAGTTGCATGTTCCTCCAGCTGAGACAGCCAGGTGCTCAGTTAGATTTTTATAATCACTTTTTATGCTTGGTAATTAAAAATTCTCACATGAAGGGCAATAACTATGGAAAATAAAACTTATCACTTGGCAAAAAGAGTTTGCTATTGTCCTTACTTGTCACTGTAGGCTGTTCTGAGTTCCCTCCAGGAAAATAAAGACAAAAAAACAAAATATGTATAGATTTAAAATTTAATTTCAAATTAAATCATTTGCATAGTGCAATTTTTTTTCAGTTTTCAAATGATTTTTCCTAGGTGGTTGAACTTTCTAAAGGAGGGAAGAAAGAATAAATATATTGTATCATTACAGAGTACAGTATTATTATTTCCCTGCCAATTGGTTCTAGTCATTCACATAAATGTTATATCTGATTTGAAAAAAGAGGGATCCCTGGGTGGCGCAGCGGTTTGGCGCCTGCCTTTGGCCCAGGGCGCGATCCTGGAGACCCGGGATCGAATCCCACATCAGGCTCCCGGTGCATGGAGCCTGCTTCTCCCTCTGCCTATGTCTCTGCCTCTCTCTCTCTCTGTGTGACTATCATAAATAAATAAAAATTAAAAAAAAAAAAAAAAAAAAAAAGAAAAAAGAAAAAAAAAAGTTTTGGAAATAAAGTAGATATTTAATCTCCATGTGGACCAATAAAGTATCTACTGTGGTTACTGACTTTTCAAAGTAAGTAAAGTATAGACCTAGAACCAAAAGCTAGATCTGATTTATGACTTCTACTTCTTGAGAAATGAAATTAAAGGGATATAATTTATCTTAACACCAGGGAAAAAAAACAGAAAACTTGTCAAAATATGTGAAACTGCAGTTCTCAGTATATTGGACATCACATATTAAAGGACAGTGACAATCAAGATATGGGAAACAAATGTGATGAATCTCATGCTTGTCTCAGATTATTGCCTGGAGAGAGTTTCCAGACTGTAGTGCAAGAAGAGGGAATCCAGGCTGTCTCCCAGAGTTGAGGAAATGAAGCAGGAAGCCCAGGAAAGACAAGACAGCAAGAGTCCACAGGGCAAAATACCAGAGAAGAGAAAGCTTAACAGAGAGAAAATCTTAGAGTTTGGTGAAGATTATCTAAGATACTATCCAAGATACTCACTGGATACTGATAAGCATAAGCACATAAGAAAAGTACCCAAAGCTGAGGGGAAAAAAATATACTAAAAGAATGAAAAGGAACAACATCCAGAGGTCACATAATGTCACTAATAGTGTCTGTTCCAACTACTCAGAGCAGAAAGTCTTATCATGAACTGGGCATTAGGTAGTACACTCAGAATAATTATGCTTCAATAGTGGGGAAAATGCAACCTGTATTAAAAACTGCCTATTCTGATCGAACAGGCCTTAAAAGGAAGACTCAAAGAAACAAAACATTTTCATATAACCTAATCACATCTCAGTACAAAGCTTCAGAATATTTTTGGAAAGTACTCCCCCCAAAAAACCTTCACAATTGTGGCATCCAAAAAAGATTAAAAGTTCATAAAAACAGCAGGAAAATGCAATCAATACTGAGGGGAAAAAGCCAATCAGTTGAAACGGATACAACATGAACACAGAATAAAATTAGTAGAAAACACATTAAATCAGACATTATAACAGTGTTCTGTATGTTCATCTATCCAGAAGGGATATTTAAAATATAGAGAGAGACATAAAAGATATTTTTAAAAATACCTAAATTGAACTTTTATAGATTAAAACGACAACGTCTGAAATGAAGGATACACTGAATGGGATGGATGTCATAGTAGACACTGCAGAAGAAGAGATTAGTGAATTTGAAGACACCACAGTAAAAACTATAAAATGAAGCTCATAGAGAAGAAATGGTTGAAAAAAATTGTTAGGATCGATCAGCTGTGGAACTTCAAGAGGCCTAATATATGAGTAATTAGAGTTCTCAAATGAGAGAAGAGAGGAGAGAAAAATAATTTTTGAAGAAATAATGGCTGAAAATATTCCAAATTTGTTGAAAATAATAAGTTGTATACATTAGAAGCTTAATGAACACAAATGCCAAAAACACGAAGAAAATAATATGGCCCATTACATTCAAATTGCTTAAAATCAGTGATAAAAAGAAGTCCTAAAATAGCTAAAGAAAAAAAAAAAAGACATTATATACAAAGGAACAAAATGAGGACAGCAGATTTTCACTGAAACATTGTGAAGGAGAAGACAGTAAAGCCACATTTGCATTAAATACAAGACTCAATTATATACTCTGTAATAAAACAACTTTACATATAAAGACGACAAAAAGATTAAAATAAAAATAGATTAAAATAAAATAAAACAATATATTAACACTAATCAAAGGAAGCAGAGTAGCTTAATTAATTTTGAATAAAATAGATTTCAAAACAAATAATCCTACTATGATAAGGAAAAGGTATTTCATAATAAAGAATGGAAAAATTCATAATAATCCTAAATGTTTATGCCTCAAGCAACAGAAATTCCAAATACTGAAAGAAAAATTAGTAAAACTTCAAGATGACATAGACAAATCCACTATTAAAATCAGAGATTTCAAGATTACTTCCTCATTAATTGACAGAAAATGTACACAGAAATCAGTAAGATAGGTAAGACTAAAACAACACTATCAGCCAACTTAATTGGCATTTACAGACCACAATACTCAATAACATTATGATATTTCTTTTGATGTGCACACAGAATATTTGCCAAGGTAGAATATATTCTGGGCCCTTCTCCCCCAAAATGTAAGGTAATTCCAGTAAAAAATACGTTATTTCATCACAATGAAATAAAATTAGAAATCAGTAACAAAGATATCTGAAAAATCCTCAAACATGAGAAATTAAATAATACGTTCCCAAATAACTTTGGGCCAAAAAAAGATCAAAAAAGAAATTTTTAAAATTCAGTACTTGGAACTCAATGAAATTAAAACACCAAATCTCAAAATGTGCAGGACACTGCTAAAGCAGAATTAGAGGTTAATTTGTAATGAAATAAATATCTATTATTTGTAATATGATTTGTAAATAAAATATAAATATTAAGAAAAAAATCTCAAATAAATAACCTCAGTTTCCATCTTAAGAAATTAAAATGAGGAGAAATAAAATTTAAAGTTAGCAATAAAGGAAATAATAAAGGCTACAGTGGCTATAAGTGGAATAAAAAAACAGAAAAACAACAGTAGGGATCCCTGGGTGGCGCAGTGGTTTAGCGCCTGCCTTTGGCCCAGGGCGTGATCCTGGAGACCCGGGATCGAATCCCACATTGGGCTCCCGGTGCATGGAGCCTGCTTCTCCCTCTGCCTGTGTCTCTGCCTCTCTCTCTGTGTGACTATCATAAATAAATAAAAAAAAAAAAAGAAAAAAAAAAAGAAAAGAAAAACAACAGTAGGAAAAAATGACAGAAAAAAAACCCAAAACCAGATCAAAAATTAAAAAATGGGTTCTTTAAGGATATCAATAAATGTGATAAATCTCTAGTTAAAGTACATATAATGAAGAAAACACATATTACCAATATTACAATGACAGATGAGACATCAATATAGATGTTATGTATATAAAAATATTGATGGAATATTATATACAACTTCATACCAATAAATTCACCTACTGGTGAATAGATGACATGGAAAAAATATTTGAAAGTCAATAAATACCAACATTCATAAAAGAAGATGTAGATAACTTGAATAGCACTGTATTTATTGAAGAAATTGAGTTGAAAAGGTAGAGGAGGAGGAAGGAATCAGGTGGACAGTGGATGAGAGTAGCATCATCCCGGTAAACAAAACACATTTACTTTCTGGTTTCCAGCAGCATGGCAACTGTATACCATTTAGTATTCAGAGATATTTTATCCTTTCTCTCCTGTTTAAAAAAATAAGAATGTACTGAGAAAATCAGAGTCAGAAAGAATAAATGCCTTAATGGGGGAAAACAGAATTTGTGAAATAGACTATATTATAGGTGTTAGTATATGGACATTACTCATATTATTTTCAATCCTATTAATCATATGCATCCTATAATGTAGGCATTATGACCCCTACATTTAATTTGCTAGCCTTAATGTCACAGAGATAATACAATGAATGGCATGGCTAGAATTTGAACCCAGGTCTGTTTTACTACAATTCCCTTGCCTGTTCTCGTACATAAAAACATCTTGCTATACAGATCAATGATCTCAACCAGCTCTCTCTAACTAGTTTTAAATATGTGTAATTACTGCCTCTAATGTAGCTATTTTTATGTGGCTTATTTTAGTTTTGAGGTTAAATGAATTAGATAATTTATATTAAGTCATATACATGTGAGTTTTCCAATTATCTATCTCTCATCTTTAGCTTAAAATAGAATCTTTAAAGAATAGTACTTTTATATTCCCTTGCTATTGAAGTACTATAATTTCTATAAATATCCTTTGTCTGTGTTCTACTTTTACTAGCTTAGGAATATGATTCAGAGGACATCAATTATACTTCGGACTTAATAATATTATAGAGCACCCCAGGTGGCCTGGTGGATCAAACACAGAGCAAGTGTCAAGAATCTGGAATGAAATACCTCTTGATGGTTGGTGATTATCCTCTCTTCTATTTCATTTCTTTTTTTTTTTTCTTTTTCCTTTTTCTTTTTATTTCTTTTTTTTTCCCTCTTAGACAACTTCTTTAACTACCATCTTGTCTGTTTCCATAGCTCCATCTCTTAGCAAATCCACCAGCACAAGCACAGTGAGTTCAATCTGATTTCCCCATGAGAAATCTTTCCTTTCATTCTCTCCAGAACATTTGCATCTCCATCTTGAGCCTTTTAAAGGGTCTTTGTCTATTGGAATAGATGAGAAGGCAATAAACACTATACCAGGCACTTGGGAGGATGACAAATAAGCTAAATAAGTATTAGTTTTGCTTGTTTCTATTGCCTCAAAAGGTCTCATTCACAATCTCTTCTGCTACTATATTATGAGCTAAAGGAGAAAAGAGGAAAATAATTGCATTTAGCACTGCCTTTCTTTTTGCTTTACATTTTCCATGTATAGGAAGAGATACTGATGTCTTTGAGCAAGACAAAAATCATTTCATAGACTAGAATCAGTAGTTCAGCTAACAGACTTAAAACACATGAATGAGTTTATTGACTAGAGAAGCACTATATATCTGTATATATATATGTGTATATATATATATACTTTATCTCTTGTAGAACTTAACAAGTATCCTCTTAGTTTCTATTATCTGAATTTAACAAATAAAAGAAAAGAGAACCAGAGATTTAAAGAAAAATCGCCCAAGTGAGTACATGGCAATGTTGAAATGTGAAATGTTGAAATGTGAAATCTCAAGTCTGACTCCTCAAACTCTTATTAGTAACATGATCTTAGGTATGTTGCTTTTAGCCTCCAATTTCTCAGCTGAAAAGTCAGGTGGGGGGTGATCATTCACTTCCTTCCCCACTACTTACTGTAAGCTAATAATAGTAAGTTGAACATAGGAATGATGTGTAGCGTAATAGGATGACAAAGGAATGTTAGGATGGTCAAAGAAGACTTCCCTGAAAAAATTTGCATTGAGCTCATAACTGAAGGATAAGAGGAAGTTAATTAAACAGGCAGGGAGAGAATGGGCAGGACTCCTTTGGGAAGTCCTGAAAAAGGAAACAGTGGCAACAGATGCTGGAGAGAAAAGGAGCATGGCTTTTTCAAGGGCCCGAGTGTTGTCAGTGGGGCTGGATGGCATGTAGGGGGGTAGATTTCCGTGACAGACTCCTCCTAACCAGTGCGGCTGTTCTGTGGTTTGAAGTCAAAGACAGACAAGGCCAGCCAGCCGAAAGTGCTTTGTAAATTAGAAATCACTATGTTAATGTGAAGATTTGTGGGAGTTTAGCTGGTTTCCTGTTTGAAAAGTCTATAACATTTCTCCCCAAACCATTCTTAAAGTCTTTAGCATAGAGGGCAATCTTTTCATGGCATGAAATTGAGGTTTACAGAGAAGCTTCTGTTTCATCTTTGACAGAGCTGGAGACAATTCTCAACAAAGTTAGCTTAACTCCTGGGGTGAAAATGTGCTTCAGAGCATTAACTGCACAGCCCGGGGCTGTTTCTAAAGAAGCCACCCTCAGACTCACAATATGTATTCATAGTTTGATTAATCATAAGTGTGTGCTTCTTGGCTGAAGAGAGGAAGAGCTGTCTCCCAGGACAGAGGACAGTGAGGGATTTTTCCCCAATGCAAAGCAAAGGAAGAAGGGGAGGGAAATCTGTCAGCTGGTGACTGATAGGTAGCTGGGTGGTCCTGTGGCAAAATATAACAAAATTCCCATGTAGGAGTCCTGCCTACCTTCCTTCCAGGTTTGCTTCCTAAGGAGGACTGGACCACACCCTCTCTCCATAGCAGGAGATGGGCATGGGGATGGGGATGGGGATGAGGATGGGGATGGAGATGCGGATGAGGATCGTTCCTGATCATAACCATTTTCTTTCACTCAGAACCAAGAACAACTGCCTGCTAAATACAGATGCCACATCGGTGTGGAAAAGCTCTTAAGACTCCCGACTCAATGGCACAGGTGGTTTAGGAGTCCACTGTCATATTACCATTTGAAATGTTTAATGTTGCTTAGAAAGATTATTATCTCTTGATTACTCAGCTCTCAAAGAAAGGCAGCAGTGGGCCAGGAGACTTGTATCAGCGAGGGGCTGTCACCCCCGCTCTGCCGCTATAGTTCATTTGTCATCAGGTAGGCCATTTGTCAAACACTCAGGACTTCAGGGACCAGATCTGTGAGATGTTTAACTAGAAAATTCCCTCCCAAGAATAAACATAAACTCCTTATTTAATTGTTTAACTGTAAGTTTAAATGATAATAGTTATAATAATTTAATAAGTGAGGTTACACTTTTGTAATGAAACAAACGAAGAAACCAAACAAAAACCCAACCACTTCCTAGCAGAGACAACCTGGCTTCTGAAGAGGAGGGTCGGGGAAGCAAAAACAAATATAGACTGCAGTGAAAGCCACAAGGCTAGGTTCTAGAACTCTGCCACTGATACACCGTGTAGAGATTGATTGAAAGATCAATCTCTAGGTTTGGGCCTGAGATGGAGCTTCCTCAATTGAGAAGTAATATCCTACCACAAGGACAGGATAAAGCCATGTCTGTAGCATTTGACATTCGGTAATTCCCCTCTGCAATCTCAGTTCCTTCACACACCACCTTTCCAACGAAGATGGACACAACCCAGTAAGATTTCTCCCAGGTTACAAAGTCCCATAGTCCTGATGTGGCACAAACATACCCTAATCAGTGTTCAGTACACAGCTCTACCGTGGAAAGTGCCAGACAGATGTAGAAGTCTGAGTACAACAGGACAGGAAGCTGTTTGGTTTGCCCATAAGAAGTGAAGGAGAGATCAAGGAGGAACACAGTTAAGTCCAGGGGCTCAGTGTGATGAGGCCGAACCCTGGTGCCACTGGGTCCCTGCACTGCACCTCCTCCTTGACCACACCCATCAGCACCCATGCCTACCTGCATCCCCCTCATCCATTTTATCCTCTCTGCATTTTTCTCCTTACCACCTTATATTACTGCTACTTCCAAGCCCCTTGTTAAAAAAAGAAGTGGTCGGGGGTGCATGGGTGGATCATCAGTTAAGGGCCCACCTCTTGATTTGGGCTCAGTCATGATCTCAGGGTCATGGAATTGAGCTTTGTTGGCTCTGTGCTGCAGGAGGAGTCTGCTTAAGATTCCCTCTCTCCCTCTGCCCCTCCCCATTGCATGTACTTTCTCTCTCTTTCTCTCTCTTTTAAAGATTTTATTTATTCATGAGAGAGAGAGGCACAAACATAGGCAGAGGGAGAAGCAGGTTCCTCGCAGGGAGCCCAATGCGGAACTTGATCACAGGACCCCAGTATCAGGCCCTGAGCCAAAGGCAGACGCTCAACCGCTGAGCCACTGAGGCATCCCTCTCTCTCTTTCTCTCTTAAAAAAAAAAAAAAAAGTGGTCAGAGAAGAGAGAGGGGACCCCAGTCATTGTAAGTAACATGGCCTGAACGTATGCTTAGTTCATGGGCCACTAACCCTCCTCACTGCACAGATGTCCACTGAGCAGCGTTTAAAGGACAAACAAAGCCACAATAAGGTCATTGATACTGGAATTCAGTTGCTGGAATTAGGGATCATGAAATATAATATTTAAAGTGTCTGATATCACATGGTCATTGAAAAGGCTAAATAATCATAGAGGGGTGCAAGAATTATAGAGCTGTACCTCTGAAGCTGGCAGTTTTGTATTGTTGCTTTTTATCGGGTTAGGCAATCTTCATTCATTCATTCATTCATTCATTCATTCATATGTCGATTGTATTCAATGTGTCAAGTAATGTGCTGGGGGTCTTAAAACGAAAGACACTGGCATTGTTTTAAGGGAGTACAGACATGCTAAGTGCATCACACGTGCCACACTACTCCTTCTTTCATGCTTCTGGCAGACCTCATGAGTCATTTACAGCACACTTACCCTCAGAAGCCATTTCAGAAATAATGCAACTGATTCCAGTTTTCAGAGTTGGCTTAAGTGGTAAACACTTTTCCTAGTGTCACTGCAGAAATATTCACGAATGTATCACTGCACTTCCACGCTACATTTAAAGTCTGCTTGATGCCCAGTTTCTGCTATGAGGATAAGTTTCCCTACAATCTTATACTCAGCATTCCAGGTGGCTCTCTGCCTCCGATGCCCAGTTTCTGACATTTCTAAGCACTCTTCAAATTGGGAAGTGTGCAAATAATTTTAAGAGGAGTTGCATGGATATTAAAGACAACCTTTTTATCCTTGTAGAAGGATTGCCATCTCTTTTCACTCCAGTGAGAATTTATGGACTGCTTACTCTATGACCCTGCTCTGTTGGACTGGAGATTTTGGAACAATGAGAAACCATTTCTGATCCCAGTTTAGTGGAAGAGACAGATAGGAAAATAAATACCAACCAAAATAAAGCAAGGATGGAGGGATATACAGAGCTCTAGGAGAATCCAGGGGAGAATATGATTAATTCTTCCAGGAAGCATCATAAAATGTGTTAAAGGGAGGGACATCTGCACTGGATCTTGAAGGGGAAGTGGCGTGCAGGCGGCTGAGAAGATGAAAATGCATTTTCTAACGAAAGAAGAGTAAGGGAGCCAATGACACTGAGGTTTGGAAAAGCATCATGCAACACAAGGCTAATAAAAAAAAGTTTGGGTCCAGATGATGAACAGACTTGAATACCAGGTTCATGGTGTTATCACTGGAAGAGCAAATATGACTCCTGACTCGTTTATTCACCTTATTTCCACTTTGTATATTTTCTAGGCTGACTAAATGTCACAAGCCAAGGAATGATTGCTCCCTGTCACTAAATGAGCCAGTTCATTAACATGGGAAATCTTTTATAACATTCCAGAAGGAAAAAGAAAAGAAGGATGGAAGGGAGGAAGGGAAGAAGGGAGGGAGGGAGGGAGGAAGAGACGGAAGGAGAAAGAAGGGGAGAGAGAGAGAGACCAATTGTAACTGAAAGAAAAGAAGGAAGAGGAGAAAGTAAAGAGGAGGAAAAAAAGTAAGAAATCATTTGGGTCCACTGCCAACAAGAGTTAGGAAAGCTGATTTCTTAAGATAAACTGAAGTAAAACAAAATATGCTCCATATGTTGAAACTGTATACTTAGTTTGAGATAAACAAAAACATGTTTGGAGAATAGCTGCCATAATTAAAAAGAAATTAAAAGAAAGAAAGAAAAACCATCTGGGGATAGATACATATTTAAACACATGCACGCGCGCGTACACACACACACACACACACACACAGTGATTTCAAAACTTGAAGGTTTTTTTTTTATTATTATTATTTAAGTAAACTGTCTTGTTGCAAAAGGGCATTGCAACAGCCTTTACCCAAAGCACCCCATGTTCCACGCGGGAGCTGTACAGGGCTACCCAGTATTCATTGCTCAAACGTCAAAAGATCTTTCCAAACCCTGTCCTTTGCTGCTGCTTTCTCTTCTCCTATGGAAGCCCATCCTCCCCTTTCCCTCTGGACAACCCCAACTTACTCTGAGTCCCCAGTTGAAATGTCACCTGCTCCCAGTGGTGTGCCAGACACACAGCAGTGCTGAAAATGGCTTTTTTACTGTGAACTTTATGTTTCTGTATCAGTTTCCTGTGGCTGCTATAACAAAGTGCCACCAACTGGGTGGCTTAAAACAATAGTTGATTGTTTCATAGTTCTGGAAGCCAGAAGTCCAAAATCAGGGAGTTGAAATCAGGTTTAGTTCTTTCCTAGGTAGAATTCTGAGGGAGACTCTGTTCCATATATTTTTCCTAAGTTCTAATAATGGCTCGCAACTCTTAGTGTTCCTTGGGCTGAGAATGCATCACTCTAGTCTCTCCTCCATCTTCACACTGACGCGCTCTCTCCCTGTGTCTCAGTATCTTCACGTGGCCATCCTCTTATAAGGGCATGTCATGTGGAATTAGGACCACCACCCTACTCCAGTATCACCCTGGGTTAACAGGTCACATCAGGAACTACCTCATTTCCAAATAAAAGTCACTTTTCTGAGGTACTGGGGGTTGGGACTTCAATATATCTTTCTAGGGACAAATTCAACCCATAAAAACATGCCTCCAATGCAGACTGGTTTCACTGAAGAAGTCAGGTGTATGCACGTAGATGTCCCCCATACCCAGAGGAGGTGATGAGAAACTCCATTTCAAAGACCACACATATACTTTTAACCTTGTGTTTCCAAGGCTGAGCATAATAAATGGAATAAATTCATGGTTAGCATCTTCAAACTGAATTAAATCTGGAAAGTTATGAACAGAGGTTTTCTGATTAAAGGTAGAAGGAGGGGCACCTGGGTGGCTCAGTGATTGTCTGCCTTTGGCTCAGGTCTTGATCCCAGGGTCCTTGGATCTAGTTCCGCATCGGGCTCCCCTCATGGAGCCTACTTCTCCCTCTGCCTATGTCTCTGCCTCTCTCTGTGTGTGTCTCTCATGAATGAATGAATGAATGAATGAATGAATGAATGAGTGAATGAATAAATAAATAAAATCTCTAAACAAAAAGCTATAAGGAGGTTAGGAGACAGTTAAGTCTACAGTTGAGGGGAAACAGGGATCACATGATGACCCTCTTTGTTATTACAGTTCACAGACAGGGATTTCTTTTGCTACAAGGGGAAATGTGGTGGAGACTGCTCGCCTGGAATAACTGAATGGGATGAGCATCTGAGAATAAAAGACCCATGTTTGAAAGTAGTTCTGCCTAGGTAGCTATATAGTAATGATACTGTCACTGCCCCTCTGATTGCTTCAGTTTATCCTCTTTTTACAAATAAAATCTTGCCCAAAGCCCCAATTTAAATAGCAGATCTATATGAATCTGTCAAAGATCTGTGAAGAAAGTAAGCCTGCAATGCCGTTGACTCAGTCATCCCCAAGGATTCTTCACAGGAAGTTCTAAAGAATTCTAGGAACAGATTTAAAACCACTTTACACTTTACAGAGCCTGCGTGGCTCAGTGGTTAAGCGTCTGCCTTCGGTCCAGGGCATGATCCCTGTCCCGGGATCAAGTCCCACATCAGGCTCCCTTCGAGGAGCCTGCTTCTGCCTCTGCCTGTGTCTCTGCCTCTGTGTGTGTGTGTGTCTCTCATAAATAAATCAAAATCTTAAAAATAAATAAATAAAAATAATAAATAAATAATAAATACTTTACAGGGAGGGGTTCAAGCCCCACATCGGGCTGGGCTCTGTGCTCTGTGGGGAGTCAGTGGGGAGTCTGCTTCTCCCTCTCCCTCTGCCCCTCCCCTTGCTCATATTCTCTCTCCCTGTGTCTCTCAAATAAATAAATAAAATCTTAAAAAAAAGACACATACTTTATAGATGAAAGTCCAGGTTTAGTATGTAGTCATAGACATAGAGGGTCATAGAGAATGGAGGAGGAGGAAGAGGGGGAGGAGAAGGAAGACAGGGAGCAGGGCAAGTAGAAGGAGGAGGAGGAGGAGGGGGAAGAAGAGGAAGAGGAGGAAGGGGAAGGGAGGGATGAAAAAGCCTATAGAAAATAAAAGCTGCTACCGAGGAGATGGCAAACAGGAATACAGATCTTAGACAAATCTTTCTGTGACCATAGACAGGCATTTAAATCTCCCAATGTTATCTTTGCCATCATGTGGTCAATTCTACAATCATTTGACCATTTTTACAAGGACATTGTTGGTTTTAACCATATCATAACTCTACGATCACAAAGGCAACACAGTCTGAAGGAGAGACAGAGAATGTGGAAGACTCAGAGAATGTAGAAGACTCCGCGCAAATCTCAACTAATGAATCACAAGGATTCATCATACTCAAGTTAGTAATATCATACACACAAAAAAACACAACTTTGACAAAAGTACTGTTTACCATAGTTTACTCCGGCAGGCATGAATTGGTTATATTTCCCAGGATCCAGGACACACATTTTGTTGCAGGTGTCTGTTGATGAATGTTGATCCTTCATATCGACATGCCCATCTCTACCTTCACCCCCTATTCTTCCTTTCAAATATAACTTAAGCTTAACAGTCTCTGGGAAGCCTCTGAACACCCGGGTCCAATGAACCTCACCTTCCTCCGTGTGCCTCTATGCTTCCTCTATATCTTGCATGAATTGATAGAACTGTACCACCATAGTGAATTATAAGTTATTTATTCAACTGCTAATTATTTTCAAAAGATGAGTTCTTTTAGAACTCTTTATTTGGGTCTTTCCTCCCCAGTACTTGTGCACTGTGCCTGGCACATGATAAGTATTATAAATGTTTGCTGAATTAACTCATGAATAGGTGAGTCTATTTCACACTGTTTTGAAGTTTTCAGGTAATCTTGCAAAAATATCAAGGGGAGATTAGGCATAATTTGAATGACAGTATTCTATTTAACTTGTATAAGAGAAATGAAATACTGCAGTCAAATCTCTGGTGGTTTTTTATTCCCGATTCAACCCAGTCATGAAGAGGGAATGCACAAAATGGACAATTTTTTTTCAAACATCTTGGAAATTAGCCCAAGAGCCAAATGTTTTATTTTAATGGTATGTTTCTTCTCTCATACCACAACTAGTAAACATTTCAGATCACACATACACACAATGTTTGTTTGTATTTACTATAATTCCCTATGCAGCTCCAGATGCTTGGACCATTCAGGCATCTAATACATGTTTGATGAATTAAGGAATAAATGAAAGAACACTGAAATAAAATGAGCTAAGATTCTGACATCCATTAGCAAGCCGTTACCGGTTTTCATTTGCCTAGTTTGGATGGAGTCTATCCATTTGGAGACAGGGAATGGCAAAATGTGGTACAAATAAGCAATGTGTTCAATGAGTTTGAATCAATATCTAAAATATAATCACCTTTCAAACATTCGGTAGCCCAGAAGTTTCTGACTCCAGGTCTGTCCAAACATTGCTATGTGAGCTTCACTTTTTGGCTAATAAGATCGAGCTTGGTCCCTCCTACATGAATATAATATATTCTGACTTTCTGATACACAGGCTGGAGTTTCTTCAGGTCCAGTGTAGTCCAATAGGACTCCGACATGATTATATACGAAGTTGGGTATACAATATGTGTTCATCCCAGGCAGGTTTTTACTTTGTTATCTTTGATAGGCAGACATCATCTCTTAATTTATTTTTTTGAGATTTATGCATTTATTTATTTGACAGAGGGGGCAGGGCAGGGAGAAGCAGGCTGCCTGCTGATCAGGGAGCCTGATGCGGGGCTTGATCCCAGGATCCCGAGATCATGACCTGAGCCAAAGACAGATGCCCAACTGACTGAGCCACCCAGGCATCCCTCAAAGTCTTAATTTAAAGGAATAAATTTTTGCTCTTTAATCTTCAGGAAAAGTTGCTGGAGCCTGGGAGGATTATCCTCTGTGCCACAGGCAATGCACCTCTGCCTCCATACTTATGTCCCACTCTATATTCAAAAGTGTGCAAGGAAGTGGAGAACTCTTTCTTAGAAGGAAGCTTCGTTCAGCATTATTTGAAATTGGAGCATGCCTCTTGGTGTAGGAGTGGTAAAGGCTCTCACTCAACACCTCAAGTAGTTTATCAAATGTTTCTTCCATCTGTATACCATACCATACCCCCGCCCCCGCCCCCCGAGAATTCTGGCAAATTAAACCTTCTCCACCTCCTTCTACTCCCCGCTCCCTTCCTAAATTATTTCCCTGATCAGTGTCAGGGTGACATGCCATGTCTGAGTGTACATTTATAAAGTAGCTTATAACTCATAGTGCTTTCATCTGCATTATCTTAGGAGAAGCTCCAAAGTCTTACAAGGGCTGGGCACACTGATTTCTGTTTATTCCTCAGCTAGGGAGATTGAGGCTTAGAACTTTCAAGATTTAGGAAAGGATAGGTAATGAAAAGGCGGGGAGCATCATGCCTTGAACATGTTTGATTTCTAGGTCAAGGCTAATTGATTTCACCACAGTGCTCTAATGAGCATTTAAGAGACAGTTTTGCTGGCTCATGCATTCTTTCCTTCAGCATACTTACAGAGCATCTATTTTTCGCAGGTATTGTACCTAGTTTTGGTGCTATAATAGTGACAGGTCATGATCCTTTCCCTCATTGAGTTTATAGCAGGGAAGAGAAAGAGGCAATTACAATACTTACTAATTCAGAAAAGCAAGCCAACAAACACATTCACTGATTGGAAGGAATCATCTTGACTTTTACCACTACTAGGATAATCAAACAAAGACGACCTTCATCTATGCCTGCAGTCTGCTACTAAGCTGTGGTGTTTTTGTTTTTGTTTTTGTTTGTTTTCTGTAGACCAACTGGAGAAAATGTAACACATTGCCTGTAACCTCAGGGACTGCCCTCAAGTACAAATTTAACCACAGAGTAATCAGTGTCAGGGCCTGGAAGTGAATCAGTGTGATAGGTTGGCTTTTCTGCCTGGATACTTTCATTTTTATAGGGCTTTCAATTACAGAAGAACAGGATGCCTGTGGAGTACCAAAAGTAAGGAAATCTGGATCCTTACCCAAAAAATGCACCACATGAAATGACTCTTTCTCAAGGCAGCTACTGATAAAAGAAGTTTCGGTCATTCCTGCTTGATCAGTGGGGGGCAGAGTTTCTGTCCTTAGCCATTTCAACAGCTGTAGCTCCTCTCCTGATGGAAATTCTTAGACCAGTGCAGAAATTACTGGCGGATCAACGTCAGTGTGCAGCGGCATAAGGGAATGGTGGCAAGCCCTTCCCCCTAAGTGGAAGGGACTATTTAATGAGAGTGTAGGGAAGAAAAAAAATAATAAAAGTTATTCTTTGGGTTGAGTATTTTTGTTTGCTTGGTTTTGTAAAGATTTTATTTATTTGACAGAGAGAGAGAGAGAATGCAAGCAGGGGGTACAGGAGAGGGAGAAACACACTCTCCACTGAGCAGGGAGCCCAACTTGGAGGTCAATCCCAAGACCCTGGGATTAGGAACTGAGCCCAAGGCAGATGCTCAACCCACTGAGCCATCCAGGCGCCCCTGGGTTGAATAGTTTTGGATTGCTTTTGTAGAGTTTTATTCTACTCCCAGGAAGGAGCTATCTTAACTCTTCTTGAGAAAAGAACATTTCAGACATTTATCAGAACTGGAATATGAAGCATGGATGGAAGAATTTTTAAGTGATATGCTGAGAAAGACGCCCCATAGTTGATGGTTAAAAAAGTGGATTATCATCTCATTAAACACAATAAAGATGCCCCAGGGGTGTCTGAATCCACTGGATTACTCAAGTGGCTGACACAAATGCCTCAGTAATTCCAATTTTAGTGTATGTGCTGCACAAGTGAGCACTGCCTTTGTGATTCCAAATGGATAAGGGTTTATCTTCACTGGGCTTTTAAATAGTGGGACTGATGTTCACCAACTTGCTTTTCTTCTGGGTCATGAAACTGCAGGCAGTATTTGGGCACACAGCATCAAGGCTAGCTTGGTTGATTTTACTGGACATCCTAGGTCTGATTTTTCTCACAATGATTTGGGCCATTTGTTCTGGAAATGGTTTGGCACTTTGGCACTTTGGGGGCACTTTGACAAGTCTAAATTGCAGTAGAACACTGGAGGCTGAAGCTGATAATATTGAACTCCAGTTTGCTGCAAAAGCCTGTGTGGGCACCAAAGCCAGTTCAGCACTTATGTGGTGGACAGGATTTGCAAATAGCTTCCAGGGTCATCTCAAGTTGCCAGAATGGTTATCCACACACCTTCTCATGGAAATGAAGCTGAATACTTGGATACTTGAATATCTCAGGCTCTCAAAATTAGAGAGATCTATAACTGCACAATACCTTCTGAACCAGACTCAATTACTATTCAAACTCAATGTCAACCATTTTCTTGAAGAATCAAAGAAAGAAGGTCTAAATATCACTGTTAAGAAACAGAAAACAGATACCCTTCCTATTCAAAATTAGGAGCAAATACTGTTAATGTATATAGTTAAGAAAATGCCTAGAAGTTGAATTAAAATTTTTGAGATGCAGGAAATGTAATGCAGCAATCTATCATTTTTATATTACTTTCTTAAAAAAAGATGTTTGAAATGAAAACAAAAATGCATATTTGGGAATCAAATCATGTATATTGCCATTATCTAAATTCCTCTACTAGATACTTATCTTTCTTGAAACACTGGTTATTTTCATTTATTTTAAAATATCTTCAATGAGGAAAATATCACTGAGTAAGTTTATATTACACATTTTTTAAAAAACCATGCAGGGCCACTTGGGTGGCTCAGGGGCTGAGCCTCTGCTTTTGGCACCAGTCATGATCACAGAGTCCTGGGATAGAGTCCTTCATCTGGCTCCCTGAGAGGAGCCTGCTTCTCCCTCTGCCTATGTCTCTGCCTCTCAATCTCTCTCTCTGTGTGACTATCATAAAAAAAAAAAATTAAATAAACTCTTAAAATAAAAAAAGCACTCAAGCACTCATTGCATCCCTACTGTGTGCCAATGATTAATCTAAGCCTGTAGGGGAAAAGTAAACCAGAAAGCCATCCATTCTTGCAGAAATCCTGTTACTTGGTGGCTGTGAAAAATCAAACAGCTCAGTACTTAGCCTCCATGTGGAGTATACCATGGACCTGGCACACGGATGAAGGAAAAGCTGAAGATACCTTGGGGTATTGGCTTGATATTTAAGAAAACATTTAAGGTTAAGTCTTTTAATCAATTATCAGACCACCTCATTGAAACCATACTACTTCAAGAGACCATATTTATCATTTAATTAGAGTTCTTAACCAGAACCTGTTTTTCCTTACCTCTTTTGTTTGCCAAATTCCTTTTGCATTACTTTTCAATGGATGGTAGCTATTCTCTCTCAATGTGCCCAGAGGGGAATACATCATTCCTATACCTGTATATATATATATATATATATATATATATATATATATATATATATGTAATAGGTTTATTTTAGAAATTCTGGGTAATATAATAAAAAGGGAGAATTGGTACCTAAAAAGTCTTCCGTGGTAACTGGCCTATTATCTGGTCTATGACCTAAAGGATCTCAGCTTTACAAGAAGGTAAATAAATCCTTCTGGCAGGTCAGGAGCATAGACAAGCTAGGGGGATTTCGGAATTAAGAAAAAAAAAAAAGATATTTCTGCTGTGATAGGCAAGCCAGACCAGGCCCTGAGAAGTAAACAATATTTATTGATTCTTGCTATCTACAAGCAAGCTAATAAAGGCAATTCGATATTTCTGGCACACAAAAGTTGAAATTATGACCCTGGAGGATATACAAAATCTCCACATGAAGGCTTTTTTTTTAAGTCTTAATATAATTTAGGGCTATTTTATAATCCACACACTAAGAAGTTCTTTGTATATTAATCAGCAGCTCTTATTGTGCTCATGTAAATAAAACAGGCAAATAAAACACCAAATGAATCATACTGATTCAGAAGATTGTTAAAATAATGAATGCTGTCAAATCCTTGCCTTAAGGCAAGAACTGGCACACAAGGGGAACTAATATCTTGCCCTGCCCTCATTAGGAGTCAGGATAACCTTCCAAACTATGTCACAGAGTGAGGGGGGAATCTCTTGCATTCTGGATCAAACCAAAACAATGTAAAGCAAACAAAAGAAGCAACCAGAAAAGTATCACTATGTCCATCACTAGTCCTCACATAAATGCAACCTTGAGCCTTTTCCTCTGAATTTTTATCTTCCTAATGGAAAGAACTTTATCCTTGCAAATTATGCAAAAATAATTGCTATTTTTTTTCTTCATAAGATTAAAATCTATAATCTTTGTAATCCATATAAGATCTTTTTTCTCTTAAGTTTTATTTGTGGTGAGAGTGTCTGGCATCTTTCATGTTGCAATCACAAAATTAAAACCAGTATTTAAAAATGGAAAAGCTGTCTCTGCCTCTCTCTGTGTGTCTCTCATGAATAAATGAATGAAATATTTTTTAAAAAGGGACTCCAGGGTAGCTCAGCAGTTGAGTGTCTGCCTTTGGCTCAGGTCATGATCCCAAGGTCCTGGGATCAAGTCCTACATCGGGCTCCCTGAAGGGAGCCTGCTTCTCCCTCTGCCTGTCTCTGCCTCTTTCTGTGTGTCTCTCATGAATAGATAAATAAAACCCTTTAAAAAAATAAAATAAAAGTGGAAAAGTCTTCAGATATTATGGGCTAAAAAAAAAAGTGTCTGGCAATAGGACCCCAAGTCATTTACTCATTTATTCATTTGGCATATGTTTGTTGAGCACCTTCTCTGTACCAGGCACTGGGGATGACTCTGTGCACAAAAATAAAGTGACCAAAACAGGAGGCAGTCTAAGGAGATAAAGATGAAGCATGGGGGCATTTCAAAAGGGAAGATTAGGAAACATCTCAGATAAAGTAAATTCTAAACAGAGACATATATAAAATGAGAAAGTTAGAGAAGCAGAAACGCAGGGAGGAGATTTCTAAAATAGTGAAGTGAACATCCAAATCCCTGAGGATTTTGCCATTTTGAAGGAGCAGTATGGAGACCAGCCTGGCCCAACCAGAATGAGTTCAAATTGGCAGAACTTGCAATAAGGCCAGGCAAGCAAGAAGGGTCAGATTACAGACTTTTGCAGGTCCTGGAGATGATTTTAGATTTCCTTTGACTGTAACAGGAAGCCATTGGTACTAAACAAATATTTGCAATTTACTGGGGAGAAAAAAGTCTTAATATTGATCTTTTTAATGATCATCTAATCTAGGATTTCTCAACCTTGGCACTATTGACATTTTAAGCTGGATTATTCTTTGCTATGGGGGTTGTCCTCTGCATTGTAGGATGTTTAGCAGCATCTCTGGTCTCTATCAACCCCAGGCAAACGAAACTGTCTTCAGACAAGGACAAAGATCCATTTGCCCCAGTTGAGAACCACTGGTATAATCCAATCCATTTTATAGAGTTAGTAGCTGTGAAGTTAAATTATTTAAACAAAGCCAGTTCTAGCATTAGAAGTAGACTAATAAGATAATGTATAGACACACACAATAAAATAATAAAATAATTTACACACACACCCACATATTCTTGCACACACATAAAGAACTTCATCTAGTTTTTCAACTACCTCATGAAGGTGTTCCCTTTATTCCCATTTATAGATAAATAACTTGACCTTTATAAAGGTGGAGTGATTTGAAGTCAACTTATGATTCAAGTTCCAATCTCCAAATCTCTACTTCAGTAATAAATTATTCACTTGAGATGCATTTGAGATGACAATGACTTGAACGTATCATGAACCAGAAGCTTCCTTTAACTTTTCAGCAAGATTATGCTCAACACCAATTCAAGGAATATGGAGACCAGAACGCCTGATCTTCCAAACCCACTTCAACTAGAAAGGAGAATTTTTTAAAATGTGAAAGTTCAGGTAAATCCTCATTTCCATTTTCTTAACCTAACAAGAGTATAAAATATCTAACTCTTTGACAAGGCCACACATATGGGCTCCTGTGTTGACTAAGGTTTTTGGAAGGGGATTATCAAAACCCTCCTTGAAAGGAAGTGCTCAGACTCTGGACTCTTCTGTAAGGGAAGAGTGTATTCTACTTGTTTCTAATTCACCAGATATTTTGTTACTTCAACAACCAGTGGATCTTCAGGTGGATCTGGTAGAAAAGTGTCAAGTCAAAACAATTTGTGGACTGGGGGTTTAGAGTTTATAAGACTATTATTTTGCCATCTCTCTTCCAAGAGACCAGTGTGTTCCAGGAGCTGAGGGAAAAGCATCTCTGCATCTCTGTTTATAGCACAGGAATGAGTTCTGATGGAGGCATTCCTAAGTAAGTAGAAGACTGGCAGGGAGAGGGGAGGGCCGAAGGAGAACAAGAACAGCATTAAGATAGTAGGAAGGAAGGCTGGGCAAAAACTGTTGATGCCTTTCTCATATCACCTCAAATTTACTCCTAAGCACAGAAAGCTGCTCACTGCAAACCCCTTGTGACTCTGACCAAGGACTTCTTTGATGGCTACAAAATACTTGACCCATGCACAAAACAAGCCACACATGCCAGAGCTTAGTACTTTTCTCCAACGATGACAGTGTAATTAGTTACTTAATGTCCCAGCTTGCCCAGGCCTTGGTAAACCCTGAAGTGTATTCTAAAAACTCTTCGAGAGTGCCCTCACAGTATTGATTCCAGTTGTCCACCATGATAATGGCTACATAACTCACCTTATTGTGGTTTCTTCCCCTTCCCTGTTTACTCCCATATTCCCCTAAATGAGTTTCTTGGGATCTCTTGTCAAGTAAACTGTGCACTACTATCCTTGCCTCAGAATCTTCTTTTGGTAGAACTAAAATTAAGATGGAAAGTTATTCCTCTCATCACTGCCAAGCTAACAAGCCATGCCTTAAAGCTCAACTTATATGGTTTTTCAAAGTAAGCCTAGACTGTTGCCTGTTTATGCCTTTGCAAACTCTATTCCTCCTGACTTGATTTTCCTTCCCCATTTTCATCCAACTAGCGGCATCATCTTTTAGATTCCAACCCAAGTATCACCTACTCCGTTGAACTTTCTTTGCCCCTTCTTGGGCAGTGTCACTGCTTCTGCCCCTTTTTCCTTGCTTTCTAAGACTGATTTGTCAAAAGAGAAAACACATGCCCCTATGTGCATACAGACAAAGCCAAGTGCTGAGTAGAATTATGACAAGAGATTAATGATATAATTGAAAAGTGTTCCTTCTTCTATTGTCACTCTAGGAAAATACTTGTTCTTTTTAATTACATAGAGAAGCAAAGAAGAATGGATACTTACCTTTTTCTCTGTGCTCTCTCTTTAATGGCTCCCAGATAGTCTCTGAAACCATTGTTCCTGGTATTGGTCATGTTTCTAACATAGCTTTGACTAAATTTCATGAATGCTTTGCAAATTCCTCTTGATAGACAACACGTCACTAAGGTCAACGGCATCTGTATTACCAACAGGTAATGTGAAGGAAAAAATGCTAATGGAGGATGCTGAGGATCAACATGACTATCTGTCTTCCTTGGGAGGCCATGTTTAGGATGAGCTGAGAGCAATGAATAGATTCAGGATTAGGGCTTGGTTTCTAATTTTTTTACTGTGACATGAATCGGTTAGTCGGGAAAATAGGTATACATCTCTCTAAGACCATCACTGGGGCAAACTATAATACTAATGTTACTAAAGAGGCAATAATATTTATTTAATTAAATAAATATTAAAAATGATATTTATTACTTATATAAATAGATTTGTATATTTGATAATAGCATCCATCCACTCCACCTTTGGTTCTAAATGAGCGACTATGGAAAAGCCACATTCCGACTATTAGCCTGACATCTTTAAGATATGACTCCACTTTTCACTTATTTATGGTTCCAAGTTATAAGAATTATGCATGAATGCTATTCTTAAATCTTAGGCTACATTTAGAAGGTTTCATCAGGGTAACGACATAGGATGCTAACGCCTTAATTTCACCTGCCATGAGGTTCACGTGCTAAAGATAGTTTGCTGGGAATACAAGAGAATGACGGTTGTAAATTCCATAAAGCACAGCTTTCAACATTTATATACAAAGGTTAACTGCAGATTCATGTGTGATGGAGAGGAGGAGCAGCCTTCCCTGTGTTCCCAAGGGAATGATCAATTTGGGATGCTTATCTGTCCTCTCCGTGTTAGCAGAGGGGTTCTGTGACAATGCCAAAACAAAGCAGTGTCGCAGATCAACCCACACTCACTTCCCGGGTGATGTATGTGCAGCGTTCTAATGGTTATTTCAACTTAGCTCCTCCCTGGGCCACACAAGATTAGCCTGGGCCGGAGACAGTGAAGAAAAGTAATAAAGTGACTAGCTTTCATTTCCTGCAGCAATGAGTTGTCCTCCTTCCTGCTGGAGAAATGGGTGTTCCCCATACTAGAAAAATCTAATACATAAATAGCCAAGCATTCAGAGGACTTGAGACTGATTTGTTTTACAAAATGATTCACAGAAGTTTCCCATTAAATAACCAGTGGAGAAATGCTCAAATTAGTTTATTGGATGTTTATAAGCAAGGCAGGGGGTAATTCATGAGCTTTTTCTATATACTAAATGTGGAGGTAAGAAAAATAAAAGATGACTAGATCATGTCATAGGCATATTTAATAATTGGCTTAATATTCAACATAAGAGTCATAAACTAGATTTTCTAGAATGTGGCCTTTCTTAACATGGATTTTTCTGAAATGCATACATATCTATCATCTATCTATCTATCTATCTATCTATCTATCTATCTATCTATCTATATCTATATGGAGAGAGAGAGAGAGAGAGACAGAGACAGAGACAGAGAGAGAAAGAGGAGAAAATCTGAAAAAAGTATCACCAGACCCCAGTGTTTGTGATTGTGTTTAACATTAAACACTCATTTAGAATAACATTACTACATTGTTTTCTTCTTTTTCCTGTTCTCATGAATGATTGATCCATTAGGTAAAGTGCCAAAGAATTTCAATCCCATTTTCCCATTTCTGAACTAGTATTGTGAACTGCCTCTCTGCTGTGATGCATAGGATGGATATTGATCACATGCCATGAGATTTTCTTCTAACTCTAGCACGTTGTCTTTCGCACAGAGAACCCCAACTTCATTCCCTCCTGGAAGGACAACTTTGAATCCAGGCTTATTGAGGCATTGACCCTAATGGGACATTGTACTAGAGAGCAAAGTGTTCATATTTTGGAGAAGAACAGCTTGGTGGCCAAAAAGGGGAATCCACATTCTCTTTCCCTTGAATATCTTTACCTAGGTAAGATATATTCAGTCCCTCAAATGTTCCTATAAAAATAAGGCTCTTTGTGACCACACTACCTAAAATATCTTTACCTAGTGCTCCCCATCTTACACTTTTTCATCTTTCAATACCCTATACATTCACTGAACTATTTTGTTTATCATTTTCCCACCCCGCTAAGAGGTGAGTCTCACAAGGATGGACACTCCTGTTTATATTCTTCATTTCTATTTTCCTGGCACCAAAAGAGGGTGGAGCTCATAATAGGCACTCAACACAATGTCATAAATGGATGAAAATGAATATAAGTGGATGAAAATTGCCATTATTACTCTTTTATACATGAAAAAAATAACAGCAGGGCTTGGAAAAGACAAATAATTTCTCAGGGGTATGGCCAGTAAAGGGTGGAGTGGTTCTGAGGCCCCAGGCTGTCTCTGACCCCAGGCAAGGCCTTCCTCAACACACTCTGTTGTTTTACAACTGCTTTGCTGATGGTCATCTTTCTACTTGCTCAGTGAACATTTTGTTTTTAAAGAAGAGCCATTTTTTGGGATTTTGGTTCCATATCTCTTCTTTATTAGTAGCCTAATTAACAAAACCAGCTGTGTGCTAGGTTTCTATATCACGAAAAACTGTTAGTTTTCATTGGTTTGTCTTAATATTAGGTTCACAGAGTTCAAACCGAGCGAGCCAAATATATTTTTGTATTATTTTGGAAACCCCTGCATAATCCATATGGAAACTAAAGGCAAATGTTCTGGTTATTTTACATGGGGTTTCAATAATATTTGATGACTAGAGAGTCCATAGGGCATTTTCAAAAATAAGTAATGGGAAGTTGGGCCGAGTTAAGAGAGAAACAGTTGCAGCCCCTCCCCCACAATGCTCAATCACTCCAAGCTGTGTAAGAAAGCTTATATAATTGATTCAAGAATATGGTAACTCATTTTGTAAATATCATAAGAATCACAAATATTTAAAAATAAAAGTTCACCAAATTCTAAATGTATGGACAAACCACTATTTCACCTAACCCTGCAGGGGAATTATTTTGCCTGGAGGGCAGTTATCCACTAAAAATAAGCCCATTTCTTTCTGCTTGTATATTTGAAGCTTCTCATGAGTTAGTCCCAACTTGGATTGATCAAATTCCAACCACTTGAGTATGAAGACGTTCTTTCCCTACCATTACTCCCCCCTTTCTGGAGTCAGTGAGCCCACTCCCCAGCATTTTTGAAATCACAAGATTCATCTCCTGTCCTATGGCAACAAAGGGGCCCGTGAAAACTTTGACAAAGGATCTTTTCTGTTTATTTCATTTCAAAGGATAATACATACTTTCTGACTGATGTTCCTGCTCTTATTAATGTAGTTCTAGATCATCAGTATCTCTGAGTTACTGAAAGATTGTTTATTAATAAACATTAAAACAAAATAAAAAATTAAGAATTCAAAGTAGAACATGTATACATACTCATAGTAATGTGACTCAAGTTCAAAGGTTTAGTGGATGGATGTTTAGTTCATCTTAACGTGCATATAAACTTTGAACACTGCCTCAAGAACCACTTTGTCCAAGAAACTAAAATAAGATTTTTGTGCAGCATGTATGCGTGTGGTTTTAAATTTTGAGAAGTGTGAGATCTTAATTTGTAAGTAGCTTAGTAACTTAGCTCTTGCCATGTTGTAGCTGCTATCAGGAAAAGAGAGGAGGCAGAAATACAGAACAGACATTTTTAAATCATACCTCTTTGATGCCTAAGCTCTAAAATGGAGACTAATAATAATTACTTTAAAGGATTGTTGTAAGTTCTTTGTGAATAATTATAGATTATTTTTTTCCTGGGGTATAGCAAATAAAGCTATGAGGTATTGTTTAAAAACCCAGGAGTTAAAAATGCAGTCATGCTGTGACATTTTTTTTTCTGAAAAGGAAAATTATTTAAATATGTAATTTGCAATTAATATGAAATCTATTAGAGAATCAATCACTTCACACTCTATGGATAAGGAAATATGCTGCCCATACACAGTTTATATGGAAAATTTGTCGTATTGCTAAAAGACAGTATCACACACAAATTACCTAATGCACTTGGTTATATGATGCGTTGTCTCCCTAAGATATTTTACATTTTACCATTTTACTTTTGTATTTACTAGTGCTGATATTTATGGAAAACTACTCTCTGTATCAGTGACGTGGTTATAATCTGTGAGATTGAACAAAGGAAGGAGGAAGCTCTTGACCTACATAAAGCACAAATGATATATTCAATCTCTGATAACAAAGACTGGCTATAACCAAGTGTTGTTATAATCTGTGGCAAATTTCTGAAGGAGTGAGATATATTTTAAAGCCCATTTTATTGTATATAATTATATATGTAAATATATTACTTATATATATAATTATAGTTAGATGTCAAACCTCTGTGAAAAGATGAAGGACTGATTACTATCCTTTTTTAGGTAATAAAAATGATGGTAACATTAATATCTTCTTCAACTTATCTTTATTAAACTCTTACATAGCATCTATTAAGTAGAATAAAAGAGATCAGCGGGATCACTATAAAGTTGCAGGCATCCTTGAAGACCAAGAGTAGAACTCATGAATGATGTATACGGTGCTTTAAAAATTCTATTGTTGTTGTTGTAGTTTAATACGATTAAGGATGGAAGAAGAGACATTGAAATCTTAGATTATTTTCCTCCCTAATTGTGGTTGTTTTGAAATCCACAAAACAACAAGTTACTGTGAGCTTCCCACTGTGGTTAACTGTGAATAACCTTTATAGGTAAATCTTACAGATTGACCAAGTTTGGGCAACTGGGACACATGATCCAGCTCTCCTGGCCTTATCTTACATTTGGATCTGTTCACCTTTTCAAAGTCACTCATTATGAGATTGACAAAGAGCCTGGTTGTCTCAAATTCCCAATGTTGACTATAAACACAGGAAGTTCATAATTCTCAGAATTAAACCTAACACAGAACCTGTTTCCGTGGAGTGAATTCTGTAATTTTCCAAAGAACCCAGTTGAAAAATACTTGAAAGAACATGTACACTGATGAATATCTTATTGATTCAAGCTCCACTAATTTAGAATCTGGAGTCATTCAGACTTTATGTGTGAAGCATATCTTTTTATCTACCCATGAAGAAAAATCTAATAAACAAATAGTGCAAATAGTTCTAGAGAGATACCTAGCATACAAGAACTGACCAACAGTCAATAGCCTTTTTCTGAGCTCTGTGTTGTTAATTTGTGCATTATTGTTTCAACTTAATTGTCATCATATGTTAGGTAGTTATTATCTGTGAGCAATCTGAAAGCTTCTGAAAGACAAAACAATGCAAGTATTTATTGTTCTATACCAATAGGCAAATCGACCTTTCACTAAATTGTACACAAAATACCACAAATAGAAGCCTCAGGGGCCAAGCTGTAGCACAGTTCCTGGGGTAGGTCTTTCTTTGACTATCAGGAGCCTGAAAATAAAGTTTTTGTTTGGCTCACCCTCTGCCTGAACTATGCCATAAAGACTTTCTCTGAAAGAGAAACAGATAAATGCTAAGATCTACTTGTGTGTTTTCATATTGTTTTGTTTATAATGTTCCAACAATTACATGAGATATCTTTGGTTATTTCCACTAAATATTTAAATAAATTGAGGTTCTAAAAGGCTAAGCAAATATCCCAAGTTTAAAAAGCTACTAAGTGGTGAAACCCATCTATGAATCTCCTCTGTGGTCTCCTTTATGTTCCATCACATTGCATCAAAGATGCTGTCACCTACTAAAAGCTGCAATGGGTAACTCTTTACAAAGGCCATCAGCACAACACTTATCCCATTTTGTCATACATCATAATGGTTTGTGTACACATTCCCCGAGCTAAATACAACTTCTTTATGGACAGCAGACTTTGTCTTCTTTATGTTGGTATCCAGAGATACCTCTGGATTGTGGCCCCTAGGGTGGCTCAATAAATTTTTATTAAATGGATATATTCAGAATTAGAAGAACTAACCCAGAAACTAATCTTCACTTTTCTGGGAATGGTGTGGTATAGTGGTATAGGGAATTGGGTTACATTAGCACTGCTTATTTAAATGAAAGAACAAAAAACAAAACAAAACAAAAACAAAAAAAGAGAAAAAAACTAGCAAGTATTTTAATGCTGCTGATATTAATTGAATGAAAGAGAAGATGTCCTGTGCGACCCATACAGAATGTGCTAGGGAATTTCAGGAATGACGTGCCAGATTGAAAGCCCTCATCCCTTGAACTTATAAATGTGATGAGATCTCTTTCTGGTGATTACAATATGTTATATGGCAGAGCTGACCTAAAGATAGAAGTGAGCCTAATCTAATCATACACACCACTTTAAAAGCAGAGAATTTTCTCTGACCAGTGGTGGAATGAGGAAGTCAGAAAGATTCAAAACTTGAGAAGAATTTGCCTCACCATGGCTGGTATGAAGAGAGAGAGCATGCCATATGGGAAGGAACATGGGTGACTTCAAAAAACCGAGAAAGCCCCAAAACTGACAATCAGTAGGGAAATCGAGACTCCGTTTCCTAGCTATGTAGCCTTTGTCTAAATTCTGCCAACAACAAGGATGAACTTGGAGGGAGGACCCAAACCCCAGAGGAGAATACAGTCAGCCAACACCTTAACTTCAGTTCTGTGAGATCCCAAACAGAGAACCCTATGGACCTGGGGGCTAATAAGTGGGTGTCTTTTAACCCCTACATTTGTGATAATTTGTTACACAACAGTAAAAAACACATACAGGATGATAAACTTGCTTTTACATGAACTAACTCTAAAACAAATGATATTCACTTTCCTCTTTGAAGAAACTGTAATGAAACCTTTAAAATGAAAAGTACATTCAGGGAACAATCCCCATCTGTTTCAAGAGGTTCAGCAGGAAAGACCTTCATTATACAATTATAAATTTACATTATGCATTGATAGTTGCTTTCTACCACATGACAATGGATGTGTGCTCTAAGAATGTAATATATTCTATTGGCTTCTGAGTGGCATCCATATGAAAGAAGCAAAATCCCTTTTTTTGGGGGGGGGGGAGCATATTTTAATGATGTTTAAAAGAAGCTAAGGTCTTTTTTGTGGCCTTATTCAACTTTCCCAAAACTTGCCTCAGACTCTGTCACATTGAGAAAATATATGTGACTTTCTTTTATTCTTTCATGTGTTTTGAGTTTAATAACATATGCTGTTTATATTTGGTTTCTATGAGAGTTCTTTTTGTCTTGTAAACAGTTGCAAAGATTTACCTAGAGCTGTGTGGGTTTGCTCTTTCTTTCTTTCTTTCTTTCTTTCTTTCTTTCTTTCTTTCTTTCTTTCTTTCTTCTTTCTTTCTTTCTTTCTTTCTTTCTTTCTTTCTTTTCTTTTTCTTTTTCTTTTTCTTTCTTCTTTCTTCTCCCATCCCCTTGGAAAGTCTGAATGGTTCCAAGGATTAGCAGCAGTTGAACTTCAGTCATGATGTGTAATAGATAAATGCAATTCTTGTTCCATGCTGGCTCTTCAGGACAGTGTGAAATTAACCAGTTGTCTTGGTCTTTTTTCATAGTGTACATCTTAACAGTCACTCCTATTTGTATTTCACTGACTTGTCAGAAAGTACCCCTAAATGAATCCTCAATGTGAAATGAAGCCCAGAATTCAACTCATTCTCTGTCCAAATGAGTTAGATATTTCTGGAAAGGATAATCAACTCCTTTCTCTTAAGCGTGTAATAGATGACAGATACTAGAAATAGTCAAATAACACATGCTGGTTTTGTGATCATTGATATTCCCATTTTTCAGGTTAGGGCACTGACAAAGAAATGGAAAGACTTGCCATAAATGTACAGATACTAAGCAGAGGGTCTGCATGGGGTTTAATCCAAGATGACTCCATATCCTGGCACTTAGATATGTGTTAGTCCTCATAGATTACCACAAGACTCATATATTTTGTCTCCCAGGTAATACTCAGTCCTTGACTCTAACACCTTAAAATCTTGGGTGAGAACATGATAGTTTTCCTGATCTCGACTGCAAATATGTTAACAATAAAACTATGAACTCATCTGAACACTTTTATATTTTTAGCCTAAGCTTCTTCCTGGAAATGATATGGTCTATCATCCCCCATGGGGTTGTAGATCGTACATCTGTGCTGTTCGATAGGCTATTTTTGTTTAAATTTCTTTGAACTGAATAAAAATAAAAATTCAGCTTCTCACGCTGGCCACTTTTCCAAAGTTTAACAGCCACCTATGTGGAAACCATGTTGAATAGTGCAGATTTACTGAACATTTCCATCACTGCAATGAGTTCAGTTGGACAACACTATGAGAAAGCCATAGTAACATTAGCTAAGCCCTGAGCTTCATGCTGGGCATGTACTGGAAATAAAAATGAAGTAAAATATGTTTTATGGAGCTTAAGGTCTAGAGTATCTCAAGATCATAGTTCCTTTATGCTACTAAAAACATAAAAAAAATCAGTTTTTTTTTTTTTCCTGGAATTTCTTATAGCAGGCTCTCCCCAGTTCTGTTATGTGAGATCATGGGAAAGAACTTTGCACTTTCCCTTATCACAGCTTCAGCATCCTTATAGCTTGTAATCATATACCCTCTTAACTGCCAACATGAATGGTATTCATCATTTTTACCCTAAATGTTTTAGGCACTGGAAGAAGGATGCTTGAAATAGACCTTAATCAGATAATACCCCCTAACCAACTTTTACCTTTACTCCTAGCTAACACCTAGACCAAATCTCAGCCCAATGCCATTTCTTTTGGAAGCCATCTCTGATTCTCTAGAAACTAAGCTCATTGTCCATGCTCTGCATACTCACTACAACTCAAATTTGTCTTATCACAATAATTATCCCTCCTTATTATCAATTTTAATATAACTAATGTCTTTGCTCCCCACTTAATCAGTGAGCACCACACAGGCAGAAACTCTGTGCTGTGTTCATCACTGGATTTCTAACTCTTAGAACAGAGCCTGGGTCTTCGTAGAAACTTTTTATTTGTTTTATTATTGAATAGTTTTTGTTTTGTTTTGAGGGTAGATGCAAAAGAATCCGCTTTTTAAACATATAATGTACCCTATCTACCCAATCACAATATCATCTCTAACAGTAATCAAAACAATTCACTTTAGTTATCTTGAGAAAAGTACTAGGTCTTTGTTGTGTCTTCTACTGTAAAAGAAGTATAATATAGAAGCTCCCTCCCCTGCCCCGAAAATGTAAGGCAGCGGGAAATAGCATGTGAAAGAAGTACACTGAAAGCAAAGAACCCAATTTAGAACTCTCTCTCCTGCCAAATTTTCTATGTGACCTTCACCCCATGAATATATTGTTCTCTAGAATTCTCAGCTTTTATAAAATGGGTATAGGTGGGTCTTCCCCACAAGATTTCCAAAGGAATTAAATCAAGTCATGCAGGATTTGTGTCACATGTGTGATAGAATGCTCAATAAATGTCAGTGTCTTACCTGTTTTTATACGTTCAGAAATTGCCCCTGTAGAAAAAAAGGACTGTTTTATTTTTCTTCCTCTTTGATTTCTTTTATTTTTTAAAAAATATTTATTTATTTATTTATTTATTTGAGAGAGCAAGCAAGAGAGAGAACACGAACAGGGGCAGAGGCGGAGGCAGAGGCTGACTCCTTGCTGAGCAGGGAGCCCCATGGGGAAGAAAGGCTTGATCCCAAGACCCTGAGACCACGACCTGAACCAAAGTCAGAGACTCAACTGATTTAACTACCCAGGTGCCCCCCTCTTTGGTTTCTTTTAGAGATTCTTTTAATTTATTTGATTTTCTTCCTTTTTTGTGTGTGTCTCTTATTATCTGATCTTCCCTTCCATTTTTCCCTCCTGTAGCATCCTCCCTTTGTCTGGCTCAGCTGATGACACACAGAGTATAATTGAGCATTGACCTCTGGCACAAATAAGCATCTGTCTTGCACATTTAGGATATTATGTTGCCTGTAATCCTTCCCAGTTTATGATTTTAAATTACTTTTGGAATTTCTGTGTAATTTCAGGTTGGTAGGTTAAAAGTGCAATTTTATTTTGGCAGATAACATGCTTCTAAATGAGTTTTTCCTT
Source organism: Canis lupus dingo (assembly GCF_003254725.2). Classification (NCBI taxonomy): domain Eukaryota; kingdom Metazoa; phylum Chordata; class Mammalia; order Carnivora; family Canidae; genus Canis; species Canis lupus. The sequence continues at coordinate 20,808,935 of NC_064255.1, read as the reverse complement.
ATGTGCATATTAAATAGTTTCCTCATACAGCAGAGTCACTTTTTGTTTGTCCTTGACCACACTAGAAGTTAGAAACTATGACTTACTTGGCAGAAGTTCATTTACTTTCTGGAAGCAACTTAAAGTCTTGCATTTAATTTGTATCGTGTTCATATTGTGTTGGTTATAGAGATACTCATGTCTTTGCTTTTTTTTTTTTCTTTTTGAGAAAAAAGGAACAGAAGAGATTCTCTTATAGCTATTGCATTCAAAGTTATTGCTTTCTTGAAAGTTATTTTGTTTCTCTTACTTAGTTATTGATGGACATGGTAGTCTGAGTAATGGACCTCTGAAGAAGGCCACATTCTAATCCCCAAAACCTGTGAACATTTTATATTTCATGGCCAAAAAAGACTTTATAAATGTGATTAATTTAAGGGTATTGAGATGGGGAAATTATCCCAGATTATCCAGATGGACCCAATATAATTACAACGGTCCTTATAAAAGGAAGGCAGGAGAGGCAAAGACCAAGATGTGACAGTTGAAGCAGAGTTTGCAGTGCAGAAAGGCCATGAGCCAAAGAACAAGTTGGAAAATGAAAGGGAGCTTATTTTCTCCTGGAGCCTCCAAAAGAAACAGTCTTCTGACACCTTGATTTTAGCACTGTAAGACTCATTTCAGATTTTTGACTTCCAGACTATAGGATAAATTTGTATTGATTTAAACCATTAAGTCTTTGCTAATTCATTACAGCAGCAATGTGAAACTAATACAATGTATTAAAAATGATTTTTTTGGGATGCCTGGGTGGCTCAGCAGTTGAGTGTTTGCCTTCCACTCAGGGTGTAATCCCGGGGTCCTGGGATCAAGTCCCGCATCAGGCTCCCTGCGGGGAGCCTGCTTCTCCTCTGCCTATGTCTCTGCCTCTCTCTGTGTCTCTCATGAATAAATAAAATATTTTTTAAAATAAAAATGATTTTTTTTCTTTGTTTTCAAAGTCAAAAACTAGCTGAAAACCTAAAACTATACCTTAAACATCAAAGTAGGCTGCTTATATACTTAAGTGTGCATCTTCTTACCAAACTGTTGTCACTGCACATTTGAGCTAGAAGGAATCCTTTATTTCTACAAAGAGGAGGCAGAAACTAAGTACATTTCTGGAATGTGAGTACCAAGCACATTTGTATAATCCTCTGAAAACTAATAGACTGAGAATATATATATATATATATATATATATATATATATATATATTTAACTGATTAATATATATATTATAAATTATATAAATATATAATATATATATATTTAACTGATTCTGAGCTAATATACAAAGCTTTCTCCTTTCTACCCAAATTAGAGATCATTTGAGGGAAATGGCATTCCTATGCCATAGAATTATTTGTTGCTAATAGATTTGGGTGAGCTTAATAGGCACTCATATAAATGAGGCTGAATAAAATCAGTTTTTGGGCTAGAGACAGGGACGGTCTTGAGGGGAAAGTTGAGACACTCACAATTTTTAAAAATAAGCAAAATGTCCTAGTAAAATTTTGAAACACACCCGTTAGGGGAAAAATGATTCTTTCCTTACTAGCTTCACTGGTTTTTCATAATAGTGATATATTAATAGGGAATAATAAGAAAAATTTTTCAAACAAAATACATTACTAGGGAGTTAGCCTGATTAACCTCTGGAACCTGTGAAAATGCACTTGGAACTTCATGGGCCATGTAACACTTCAATTTGTTTTGGCCATTGTCACTGAGTCTCTTGGGATCATGAATTAAACTTTCTTGGATGAGGGTAATACGTGATTTTTTTCCTATTTTAACAGAAATTGATGCTATAATTTCATTTAAACTTACTTTATATTTTGTATGTAAAAACAAGTGAGGAAAAATTAAACTCTTGCTGATACATAGCTCCCCAAGGATATCTTCCCTGACTTCTTTACACTGTTAGGTCCTCTTTTGTGTTCCATTGACAACCCCAGCAAACCTCTAAAATCCCCATGCTCATATTTTATTCAAACTATCTTCTTTTGAGCCCATCTTTCTCTTTGGGCTATAAACTCCCAAAGGCACAGACCCAGTCAAGTTTGTTTTAGTTTGTTAGAGGCCTTCAAATAAACACAATAGACCCCAAATATACAGTTGACCATTGAACAACATGGTTTTGAATTGTGCAGGTCCACTCAGACACAGATTTTTTATAGACACTGATTTTTGATTGTACAATACTATATATGTATTTCTCTTCCTTATGATTTTCTTAATAACATTCTCTTTTCTCTAGCTTACTTTTTGTAAGAATACAGTATATAATACCTACAAAATACAAAATATATGTTAATCAATTGTCAGTAAAGATTCTGGTCAGTAGTAGGCTGTGAGTAGTTAAGTTTTTGGGAAGTCAAAAGTTATACACAAATTTTCCACTGTGTGGGTTGTCCGTGCCCCTAAATCCCATGTTGTGCAAAGGCCAACTGTACATTTGTCTAGCACTTCCAGTCCTTTCCTTTGATGTGCTTAAATTGGAATGTGTTTACTTCTTGTTGGGGTTATCAAACATCTCTAAATCAAGCAAAATATCCTCAGTTTAAAACCCTCACTCTTTGGGCTTCCCCAAGATGGTGGCTGAATAAGAGGACCCTAAGCTAGGATCATCTCATGAACACAACTACATAATGATCAAATCATCCTAAATACCCCAGAAGTTGACTTAAAGACTGACAGAACAAACTCCACAACTAAAGGGAGAGAAGAGGTCACATCGAGGCTGATAGGAAGTGTGGAGATGTGATTTAAGGGAGAAATAGATTGAGAATGCTGCAGAGGGGAGGAACCCATGGTTGCAGAGATGGATGAGGGGAGGGGAGAGAGAAAGAGAGAGAAAAAGAGAGAGAGAGAGAGAGAGAGAGAGATACAAGGGAATGCACAAGGAGAATATTTCCCCAAAATCATTGGCTTGGAAAATGAGAGAGGTTAAATTTCATGAGTTCTTACAACCAGTAGGTCTTAAAGCCTGTAATTTCTTGCACTGTTAGTGGGAGTGCAAGCTGGTGCAGCCACTCTCTGTAAAACAGTGTGGGGGTTCCTCAAGAAGTTAAAAATAGAGCTACCCTATGACCCAGCAATTGCACTACTAGGTATTTAGATACAGATGTAGTGAAAGGACAGGACACCTGTACCCCAATGTTCATAAAAGCAATGTCCACAATAGTCAAGCTGTGGAAGGATCCATGATGTTATTCGACAGATGAATGCATAAAAAGATGTGGTACATTATATAATAGATTACTCACCATCAGAAAGGATGAATACCTACCATTTACATTGATGTGGATGGAACTGGAGGTTATTATGCTGAGCGAAATAAGTTATTGGAGAAAGACAATTATCATATGGCTTCATTCATATGTGGAATATAAGAAATAGTGAAAGGGTCCATAAGGGAAGGAGGGGAAACTGAATGGGGGAAAAAATCAGAGAGGAAGACAAACAATGAGAGACTACTAACTCTGGAAACAAAGGGTTGCAGAAGGGGAGGTGAAAGGGGGATAGGGTAACTGGGTAACAGGGATTTAGGAGGGCACATGATGAGATTAGTACTGGGTATTATACTACATGTTGGCAAATTTAATTTAAATAAAATTAGAAAAAAAAAAAAAGCCTGGAATTTCAAGGCTCAGAAGGCTTGGCTGGGATAGAGCCTGGAGGGCATTGTGCTGCTGCTGGAGAGAAGGCAGGCAAACAATCTATAGGCAAATAGTGTGGAAACAGTGGTTTTAAAAAATGCCTTAGCACACAGTAGGTAGATGATTTGCTATTCTAGGAACATTCCCTGAGAGGCAACCACATGGAGATGGCAAACACAGGTTACCTCACTTGTTTACACCAAGCCCCACCACACTGTACTCTGGTAGGGATGCCCTTCTCAGTCAGGCTTGCCTCCATCCCAAGATGGCAGCCTCCTTCCCTAGAGAGATTGGTGCAAAGCTCTGTCCATGCCACCTCTCTCCACAAGAGTTCTGCAGGTATTCGACTCTAGTAGAGTTGGTGTCATGTCTCATTTCACAAGAAGACCAGAGCACACCTAGTTAAAAGTCACCATATTCAGGCCAGGACCAAATACTGCCCACAGCAAGCAAGGAGAGCCTCTGCAGAAGACTGGCCTGAAAGACAGAGCAGTCAAAACACACAAGCAGAGTGCATGCAGCACAAACTGGAGACATTCTCTTCAGTATCAAGCCTGGGCATTACATGACCTCTTCTTCATAAGGCCATTACTCTCAGGAGCAAGAGACATAACCAGCTTTTCCAACAAAGAGGAGAAGTCAGAAACTTAGATAATATGCTAAAATGGGGGAATTTATCCCAAAGAAAAGAACAATATAAGGGCATGGCCAGAGATCTAAGCAAAAAAATAAAAAATAAAAAAATAAGGAACATGCCTGATGGAGAATTTAAAGCAACAATCATAAGGATACTCACTGGGCTTGAGAAAAGAATAAAAGGTATCAGTGAGAGATAAAAGAGTTATAAAAGAATCAATCAGAGATGAAGAATATAATAAATAAGGTTGGAAACAGGCTTCAAGTAATGGACAGCAGACTGGAAGAAGCAGAGGAACAAATTAGTGACCTAGAAGACAAAATAATGGAAAATAATGAAACTGAACAAAAGAATTATCAAACATGAAAATAGACCTAGGGAACTCAGTGACTCCATCAAACATAATGACGTTCATATTAACAGGAGTCCCAGAAGAAGAAGAGAGAGAAAAGGGGACAGAAAATTTATTTCAAAAAATAATAACAGAAAACTTCCCTAATCTGGGGAAGGAAACCACATCGAGATGTGGGAGTTACAGAGAACTCCCATCAAAAGCAACAAAGGCAGGCCAATGTCAAGACATATTGTAATTAAATTTGCAAAATATAGTGAAAAATATCTTAAAAGCAGCAAGACAAAGGAAGTTCTTAACTTAAAAATGAAAACCTATAAGGCCAGCTGGAGATTTCTCAAACAGAAACTTGGCAAGCCAGAAGAAAGTGGCATGATATATTCAAAGTGCTGAATGGGAAAAAAATCTGCAGCCAAGTATACTCTATCCAGCAAAGCTATCATTCAGAATAGGAGAGATAAAGAGTTTCCAAGACAAGCAAAAACTAAAGGAATTTGTGACCACTAAACCAGCCCAGCAAGAAATATTAGAGGGACTCTTTGAGTGCAAAGGAGAGACCAAAAGTGACAAAGACAAGAAAGGATCAGAGAAAATTTCCAGAAACAAGGACTAAACAAGTAATAAAGTGACAATAAAAACATACCCATCAATGATTACTACAAATGTAAATGGACTGAATACTCCAATCAAAAGATATAGGGTAGGGATCCCTGGGTGGCGCAGTGGTTTAGCGCCTGCCTTTGGCCCAGGGTGCGATCCTGGGGACCTGGGATCGAATCCCACATCGGGCTCCCGGTGCATGGAGCCTGCTTCTCCCTCTGCCTGTGTCTCTGCCTCTCTCTCTCTCTCTCTCTGTGTGACTATCATAAATTTAAAAAAAAAAAAAAAAGAAAAAAGACATAAGGTAGGGCAGTCCCTGGTGGCTCAGCGGTTTAGGCCTTTAGGCTGCCTTCAGCCCAGGACATGATCCTGTAGAACAAGGACCAAGTCTCACATCAGGCTCCCTGCATGGAACCTGCTTCTCCTTCTGCCTCTCCTTCTGTGTGTGTGTGTGTGTGTGTGTGTGTTTCATAATTAAATAAATAAAATCTTAAAAAAAAAAAGACATAGGGTGTCATAATGGATTAAAAAAAAAGATCCAAAAAAAAAAAAAGGTTCCATCTGTATGCCACCTACAAGAGACTCATTTTAGAACTAAAGACACTTGCAGATTGAAAGTGAGGGGTTAGAGAAAAATATTATTACACAAGCGGATGTCAAAAGAAAATCAGAGTAGCAATACTTATAGCGGACAAACTAGACTCTTTTGTTCTTGATTGTTTTTATCCTGTTTTACTATCAGGGTAGTACTGGACTCATGGGAAAATTTTAAATATGTCCCCTCTATTGCATTCTTTGTAAGATTTTGAGTAAAGATAGTCATTAATTATTTTGTTAAATATTTGGTAGAATTCACTAATGAAACCATGTGGTCTTGGGCTCTTTTGTGCTGGGAGATTTTTGATTCCTAATTCGACTTTCTTTCTTATTATTGGTCTGAGATTTCCTATTTTTCGGATTTGAGATTCATGATTCAACCTTGGTAATGTGCATTTTTAGGAATTATCTGTTTTTTTCCCTAAGTTACTCAGTTTGTTAGTATTAAATTGTTTATACTAATGTGTTATCACACTATTTCTGATTATCTAATGTATTGTTTTCCATTTCTCGTTTTGGTTTTTGAGTCTTCTCTCTTTTTTCCCTTAGTTAATGTAGTTAAAATATTGCCAATTTTGTTCAGTTTTTTGGGAAAAAATGATCATTACTTTCAATATTATGTTATTGTTTATACTGGCCTCTATTTTATATATTTCTGCCTTTTCTTTGTGATTTTCTTCCTTTACTAAATTTCAGCTCAATTTTTTTCTTTTTCTAGTTCATTGTGGTATAATGTTGTTTATTTGAACTTTTTTTCTTAATATAAGCATTTATAGCATAAATCTTACTCTAACATCTGCTTTTGCTACATCCCATAGGTTTTGGAATATTGTGTTTTCTTTTTCTTTTGTATTGAGACATATTTTGATTTGATGTTTGATTTCTTATTTGGCCCATTGCTTGTGTAGTAGTGTGTTATTTAATATTTACATTTCAAATATCTAATATTTACATTGTAGATTTTGCAACTTTGTTTTATTGTTGATCTTTAGTTTTGTACCACTATGATTGGAAAATATACTTGGTATGATTTCAGTCTTCTTACATTTGTAATATTTATTATGTCTCTTTTTATGTGAATTAACCAAGAGATTCTTCTCTGTGCTTGAAGAAAGTATATGTTCTGTTTTTCTTGGATGGAACTTTTATATTTATCTTTTAGAACCATGTATTCTGAAGTGTGCTTCAAGTAAAAAATGTTCTTGTTGAAAAAGAAAAAATAACTTTAACTGAGGATACTCTTTTAAAATAAAGTGTATTAGAAGGGAGGTGGATGGGGAGGATGGGTGAAATAGGTGAATAGGATTAAGAATACAGGAATTAAGAATAAACTTATGATGAGCACTAAGAAATGATGTATAGAATTGTTGGATCACTATATTGTACACCTGAAACTAATATAACACTGTATGTTAACTATACTGGAATTAGAATTTAAAAACTTAATGAAAAAAGAAAAGTAAATGCATTTGTGGTGAAAATAAAATAAAATAAAATAACAGATAAAACTCACTCTTTCTCTTCAACAATGAGGGGGCTCCTTATAATGCCTAATTTCCTGTTTTGTTTTTGTTTTTGTTTCAAGCACATATAAAACCCTTATGCAATGATTTCAAAGACCCTTTGACATCTGCATAAACATCAAGAGCAAATGCTTTCTATTATTATCTAAGTCTCTGCCAGGCTTTCAGATTATTATTATTATTAAGTCACTTTCTCAGCAGAAATCATGAATTTTGCTGAAGCACTCATTACCTTTGGTAAAACAGAGATAGTCTTTGCCTTCACTATTTCTAAATAACCTGGAAAATATGATTCTAGTGATTTCCAATTACATAAGACTATTTGCACTCTGAATTTCACTGGTGGAGACTACTTTTGATAACTAATCAGAAGGCAGAGAGGGTTTGAAATGTGAAAAAAAAAAAAAACAAAAAAACAAAAAACCACAGCAAACCCAAAACAAAAAAAACCATATGTGTTTAGAGTAACTGCGTTTGGAATCTAGATTCATCTCAATGGCTAAAGCCCAAATAAGTACACTTCTGATGAGCTGCCATTTTGGTTCTGTGAGATGTGCCCACAATGTGTCTTTAAAATACAGTCCAAATTGTGTATTTCTGGGTATTTGACATTGTTTTCCTTGAATCCTTTTTTTTTTCCTTGAATCTTTTTTAGTGGTTAGTCAGTCATTGGATATTCTAACAGCCTGTCAAATTTCTCTTTTGTCTATCTACCCAGTGGCCACTACAATATGGGCATTCGATATGCAATAGCCAGCAGTGTCACTTCAGCTTAGTTGGAGGAGTTTGACCATTCCAATGCTTTAAACTAGAATCTGAAAGCTTAACCTTGGCCTGGGCCGAGCCCCAGAATCAACATGCAGCCTTAAATGACTCATTTTTTCATGGACTCAATTTCCTCATTTCTTAAAGTTAATGGAAAATATGCTCAACTCAGACTATATAACTTGCTGTATTGTAGGAATCTACTATTCCAAAGAGATTGAGTAATTAATTATTCCTCTTCCTGACTTAAGTGTTTTTGATCTAGTCCCACACATTTGGGAACATATTGGCGTGTATATAATCTTACAATAAGTAGGACCAAAGTAAGAGGCATTTGCTGGTTCCTTTCTCAAAAAGGAAGAACAGAATCATTTTTCCTGGAATGATTCCTGACACAGCAGGGCTGGAGGACCCAAAACCCATCTTCCTCTGTGGCTCATGCCACACTCTGCCCAACCCATCACTATCTTGTATTAAACTAAGGGACTTCCTCACATGCACAGAGGCCTCTCTGACTACCAATTTAAAGAAGCCAGACTGTCACTTTGTATCTCATTGTTCTATTTAAACTCTGCTTGGAACTCATCACTATGTGTTCCTATTTTTCTTTATTCATTTATTAATTCATTCTTTCTTTAAAATAAAAGCTCAAGAAAATCAGTAACCTTGTCAGCCCGGTTTGTTGAATCAATAGTCCCTTCAGATAGTGCCTGATAAAAGATGGTGAATCTTATTCGTTCTTTAAGAACATGAAATCTAACTACTTCACACAAAGACTTGCCATCATTCTGAATTACTAGCATGTGATGGAAATAACTAGTCAATGCAGTACACTTTCTATTCCTTGCCTTTCTCAGCACCCATGGTTTCTACCATTCCTCTATTTTAGTGACTTCTTTGTTCCATGGCCTAAGCATTGCTCTGAATTGTTCTGCATTTAAATATGAAAATACCTAGATTCCTTTTCTAACTTACTCTTTCTTTTTGTTTCTCTCACTTCCTTATTCCCACTCATGACCTTTGAGATGCAAAGGTCTTTTCTTCCATTCTATCAATAGACTCCCTCTGCCTTCATTTCCTTCACTGCTATAGTCTATGACTTTAACAACATTGTTCTTCCCTTTAGCCCTCTTATATTTTCATTCACTTTTCTGAACAATTTAATCACTTGTAGCTCTATCTCTTTCTTTTTTTTTTTTTTTTTTTTTTTTTTTTTTTTTTTTTTTTTTTTTTTTTTTTTTTTGCTCTATCTCTTTCTAAAGATTTATTTATTTATTTGAGTAAGAGCCAATGGGGTGAGGGGCAGAGGGAGAGGGAGAGAGAGGGAATCTCACACAGTCTCCACACTGAGCATGGAGCCTGATGTGGGGCTCAATCCCACCACCCTGAGATCATGACCCGAGCCGAAATCAAGAGTCAGATGTTTAACTGATTGAGCCACCCCAGTGCCCCTAATCACTATGGCTTCAAATATTACTTTTAAAGAGTGAATCTCAAATTTATATAACTAATGCTCACTTCTTTCCTGAGTATCTCTAATTAATAACTTAACATTCAAGATGGAAGCTAAAATAGGGATATTTTAAGAAATTGTTTTATTTTTAATTCATTATCCTAAGGCTTGACAGACATAGTAATTAATACTCCTCTTCCCCATCCAAGTTCAAAAACATTGAGAAACACAAGATTCAAGCAGATGGAGTATGGTAACAATAGTTTCACTTGACTAATCGCTAAAATTTAGACATATACCCGCCCACATAAACACCTTCTGTATGTTGGTAAATTGAACACCAATAAAAAATTAATTTATTAAAAAAAAACCCACCTGCTTAGAGGTCTACTTTCATAAAATATATGGCATGAAAGATCAGAGATGAACTGGGGCTTCTTATAGGGAGTTGGATACTAAAGATAGAGAGGAATGTGGTCATGCATGCTCAATCCTTTTACAAACCTCAGTAATCAAATAAGTCATCTCTCCCATGGAAAGGAATGAATAAGGAGACAGGATGTTGCTGTAATAGAAGCTTCCTCACTATGAAAACTTTGTAAGGGAGAGAGAAATTTACTCCTCCAAAAACATTATTTGATTAACTTTTATTGATATGGTAATCTATTTCCAAATCTGTGACACAGCAGCAAGGATAATTTTTCTCCAACACCATTTTTATTTGGATTATTCTTTTGCTCATATTTCCATCTTTCATTTAAAACTTATTTGTCAAGCATTCATCAGCATTCTTTCCTAGCCCCCTCTCTGCTCTGATATTCCTCCTTAAACCTAGCCACACTTGCCAAGAAAAGTCTTCCTGCCTTCTACCACTTCTTCCAAACAGTTCTCAAAATTTTGCCTATTTCTGAAACATATCTATTTTATCTATATTTCTTGTGTTTTATTACATATTAGTATTTATATGTATCTTTTTTTTCATTTTTCATTCCACTCTGCTTTATAGCCACTTAGGAATTCATATTGCACCAATCACTTTTACAGCTCTATAGTACTGTCATATATCTTTTTGACCCTATTACCATTTCCCCACTAAACAAGATCATATCTCATTTATTTTTATCCTTCTTCCTGTCCTTTAGCATATATAATTCAGTATCCTTTCTAGTTGTGATTTCTTAAAGTCTCATCCAGCCTGGTATCAATCTTTCCGTTTCTCTTCTTTCTTGGCTAGGACAACTTGAATTCCTCTTTCTAAAGAAGAATCACTATATAAATCAGCTTCCTACAAAAGAAAGATTAAATTCTATTTTAGCAGGGATTATGTCTATCTTATTCCCTACTATATAATCACCCTAAGTTTATTGCCCCACACATAATTGATCAATAAATATTTGCTAAATGAATGCATGAATGAATGAATGACTCTCAAGATTCATTATCAAATCATATTCCTTGTGAAAGTGACAGTTGTACAGAAATCCTGATGTAACACTTGCACTCCCATTTACACTGCTCCTCTATATCTGCCTCCTTATCAGATGATTTTTAATCTCATTCTTCTAACAAGATACCTCTCTTTCCTCCACTTTAGCTGTCAGTTCTTGCTTTACATATTTTGAAACTTTGTTTTTAGGTGCATACATCTTTATAATTGCTACACCTCCCTGATATATTGATCCTTTTTATCATTATGAATGTTCTCTTTTTACCTATAAATAGACAAGTCTGTCTTGAGGGCTATATAATTTGATATCAATATAGCCACTCCGGCCTTCTGATACCTTTGTTTGCATTTTATCATTCTTTACCTTCAAATTATTTGTATATTTGTTAACATATATATAGCTTTGTTTTCTTTTAAATTTAGTGTCAGTCTCTGCTTTTGATTGGAGTATTTGATCTACTTAAATTTGAAGTAATTACTAAAATTGATGGATTTAGGTCTGACATTTGCTGTATCTTTCCTATTTGTCTCATAAATTTATTTTGTTCTTTCTTTGCTACCTGTTTTGTATTAACAGATATTTTAGTATTCTATGTCATTTCCTCTATTGCATTTATTACTGTCTCAAATATTTTTTGAAGTTGCTCTAAGAATAACAATTATCATTTTTAAATTATCAAAATTGAATTATATTTAATATTGAATTACAAGTGTTAATATAAGAACCCTGAAAAGTTTATTTCCATTTATTTCTCCATCCTTCATGCTCTTGTACTCATATATATTATTTTATGTGTAAAATAAATCAAACAAAATTGTGCATGTTTTTTGCTCTATGCAATTAAAAATTAAAAGAAAGAAACTATGAATATGTATTCATAGATATAGATATAAAAATAATTAATACTAGTATAGAATTTTAAATTGATAGCATTTTTTCCGGCACTGAATTGAATATTTCATTGGATTTTTTCCTGATTTTTTTTTCTGATAATTATTTTCTCTTGTTTTTTCAGGATTGTTCAATTATATTTGGCTTTAAGTCATTTTGACAATGATGTAAAAAATAGTATATATGTATAGACACACACACACACTTCCATTTCTCTTTTCACAAGAGGAATTATGAACAAAAGTCTTCAGCATTAAATATTTTCTTTTTTTTTTTTAATTTTTTATTTATTTATGATAGTCACACACAGAGAGAGAGAGAGGCAGAGACATAGGCAGAGGGAGAAGCAGGCTCCATGCACCGGGAGCCTGATGTGGGATTCGATCCCGGGTCTCCAGGATCGCGCCCTGGGCCAAAGGCAGGCGCTAAACCGCTGCGCCACCCAGGGATCCCAAATATTTTCTTTAAAAAAATAAATAAATATTTTCTTTGATTCATAATGATGTATCACAGGCTAGAGATCCCTTTTTTATCAAAAATTAAGTTTTTGTATATAAGAACCATTCAAACATATTTTTTGAATAGCACAATATTTCTAGTTCATGACACTTCCTCATAGTTGTACAATTTCTAAATATTTACCTATTCCTTTGATAGAATGTTGAGATCTAGTATGTTCAAATGGAAAGAGATATGAGGATTTCTGATAAGCAAAATGAATAGGCAATTCTTAAAATAATATGGAGTGTTAAAGAACTCTTGAAAGAATAGCAATCAGAGATCACCCAATGATGTACTGGTAAAGATTTAAAAAACAATTCTCCAGGAAAAAAAAAAAAAAAGCAAACAAATGAAACAAACCAAAAAATGGAGGAACCTCATTTATAGCACGTGCTAATTTCTGTAGTCTAAATAGTCTCACTGCTTTCTTTTTTTTTTTTTTTTTTTTTTTTTTTTTGTCTCACTGCTTTCAAGCTACCAACATGATGTCATTGAAGGTGGAATTGGAAAGCGATGCATAGTAGCACAGTATTATAAGATATTTCTAGTAGATAAATATAGTACTCATAAGTAAACTCGAGCACAGATGATAGTGATATATAGTAAAAATAAGCAGCAAGTGATGAATTTTGATTGTTTATTACCTTTGTTTTTTAGATTACTTGATTGTAAACTTATACCTAGCATAATCTAACTTTTCCTACATTTCCCTACTGGGTTGCAAGATTTCTGAAAATTTAACAATTGGTTCTTGCAAGCTGGTATGAGCCAGTTTCAGCTCTCTACTAAAAATATAATAAATGTCATTGCATCTATACCAGATGATGTCATAGTACAGAGAGGTGTTTGCACACCAAAGTTGTTGAAAACAGATGTGAGGTTTTGGGGAACAATTGTGAACATAGTGGGAGTTTTCTCAGAGGTTTTCTGGAATATACTGTAAATGACATATTGATGCTACAAGTTTTAGGCTTAACCAGCCATAGTTTTATTTTTCTTCACTATAACCCTTCAGATCTAATCCCTGTCACTGTTCAGAATATCAGGAAAATGTAATTAATTTGGGGCACTTTGTGTTATTATAACAATTCCATTTTATGTCTTAAAAAAAGAATATATTACTATTAAACTGTGATCTAGTCATTATTTATTTTTTTTCCCTTTCTCCGTCTTGTTATTCTTCCCCCCATGCCTCTGGCCCCCAACTTTATTTCCAGTATGTGTCTGAGCCAACCTCAGTTACTTGCTGTGGAAATACAGGATGTGATTAGTTTCTTTCCTGGTCTTTTATACTCTCCACACTCCATTTCCCTGGTCTCCTAAGTCTGGAGCAGGAGAAAGAAAGAAGACATGAAAAGATAAAATGACATTTTACTTATATGATGCTATTTGTATTTCCCAGCTGTTGAATAACTTCTGTCAAGCTAACATCCAAATACTAGTACAGTCTCTTTGATAAATTTCTAATACTTTTTTTTCCCCTTTCAAATCACTAGTCCAGAATACACAACTAGCACTTGGTAGCTCCATTTTGTCCTTTTCCATATCATCCTCTCTACCTCATTGCTCCTATTTAACAGGTTGAATGTTACATAAACAACTTTTAAAATCAAACTCATGCTCTTCAGCTTCTCTACAGGTTAAAATTCCTGGAACACTTAACAAAATATATAAGAAAGAGTCAGGAGGAAAAAAAAAAAAAAAGAAAGAAAGAAAGAGAGTCAGGGCTCCTAAAATGCTTTGGTTCCAATTTGTTATTTTTGTCTTCACATGCATATCTATTTGGACAGTGCATTACTGGCTGTCCTTTCAGAGTTAAACATATAATCCTAATGTGTCTGTACAGCATCCAACATCTGGTTGGAAAGTAAGAGTCAATCTAGCATGTCTAGAAAACACCAAAGCAACAAGATGTTTTACCAACATTTCAAAAAAATTACTCCTGATTGGAACGCTCTCAACTGAATTAAACAAAATTAATTGAGTTCCTAAAATATGCCATGTACTGAGTGAGGGACTCTCATATGTGAATTAACTTTTACAATAATATAACTCATAATGTTTCCACCCAATTGGCCATGATTATCCCAGGGTGGCCATAAAAGAAATGAAAGCTGAATGGTAAAATATTTTACCCAAATGTAACTAGTAAACGATAGAATTGGGATTCAAACTCCTGCCACATTTTGAATTCTGGTATTTAGCAAAATAGCCTCCACTTGTCCACAAAGCACACTGTGTTATCTCTAGAATTCTTAATCAGCCTGGCTGGTAAAGCTTTCCCATGCAATATGACTACATGTTGCTAGTATTGTCATTTTTTTAAACATGTGACCATTTAATTTTTGAGTTGCTCATCCATATTGGGGTCTTTCTCATCATCAAGGGCTCCCTTCATTCTAATTAAGCTTAGACCCAACATGGTTCCAGTTTATTGCATCTTTGTTTTTGGTGTTTGTGGAAAGAACATTTGATGTTACTAGTTTCATTTCCACTCATTTCCCCCATAGCCACAATAAAGTACACATGAAGTGAAGGAGGATGAGTTGTATAACAGGACATTGGCATGGGCCTGATACAGTATTTTTCTAGGGTCTTTAGGTTGTTAAATATAATGGGTAGAATGATGCTCTATGGTTATCAGATAAAAAACATATTATTTTTTCTTTATCAAAATGAATCTTTCTCAAGTTTGGCAGGAAATTATAGTTCATCAATGCATTGGGGATCCAAATGCTGTGATTCACAGCAAAACACATAAATGCTGGAGCTTATGTAATGTAGAACATTTGGAGGGAAAGAGCCTATAGTTTTCTATCTATTCTAATCATACAGAAATGGTGTTGTCAAAGCTTATGTAGTCTCCTTGAGGATTAGTGTACAACTTCTATGCTACCCATGGAAACCACTTTCTCCATGCCTCTTGTCCACCACAACTTTCCCTGAAGCTTCCAAGGCCAGTTTCTAACTGTTCAGTACCCAGGTAGACTTGTGCTACATGATCTGAGTTAATGTCTTCTGTGCAGTCAAGGATCTTTTTCATTTGGGGGATATGGCACTCCTATCTCCTCTAAGTTAAGTGAATCAGTGTATAGCCATGGCCCAGACATTCTCCTTTCAGATGATACAGTTCAAAGTGAATTCCAGCATTCACATATTGTACCAAACTCTCTTACTCTATCTTTGGGCCAACAAATCTCACACTCCAGAGAAGAAGAGTTTATTATTCTTATTGGGAAAATGGGGTGAGCTGTTAAATCTCTGACAGCAATAAAAACAAAGTGGAAATGTATTTCTTTATAAATCACACTCCTGCATTTGCAAGGCTTTAAATTTGAAAAAAATAAAAAAGAAAACACATTTCATATTTAGGACAGATTCATGAAGACAGACAGCATTTTTTGAACACTTACCAGTGCTAAGTATTATTCAGATATCTTACATATAGTAGCTGGTTGTACAACCAGATTATTTGAAAGAAGAGTGTTCTGTACTATATTTCTTTTACAAATGATGCAAGTAAGGCCTATAATTTGAGGCTTCAAGGGAAAATCTTGAGGTTGTATGTGCAGGAGCCAGTCTAGTGCTGGGGTGGCTGGAAATCAGTGTCTGTGAGAACTAGTCTCAAGGCTGTGACCACAGGGTTCACCTGGTAGCGAAGTAGATGGGATCCCAGGTCTATGGGAGCCAGTGTGAAATCTAGGTCCATGGGGTGAGCCTGGCACTGGAATGCATTAAAAACCTGTATACATGGTATTTGGCCTAGTAGTGGGTCTGACTGGGAGCCTGGGTTGGTGGGGAGCTTGTCATCACAGAAGCTGCCCTGGGCCTGGGGCCCAACTAACACTAAGATGGCTAGTACTCTGGTGGAGCCTCATGCCATGACCAGCCTCCCAGGGCCACTGGAGGTAGCCAGTGCTTGGTGGGTTAGGGGCTTGTGTTCATGAAGGTCCTCTGGAAGCCTGGAACTGAGGAAGTCACTTGGAACCATAGGATCCTCCTGGGACCAACTTGAGTTGACAGTCACTGCTGGAGGGCCTGCTGGGAGCTTGGTGCTACAGAAGGTATCTGGGATGATAGAGTTGCCTGGGGCCACTGGAGACAGCAGGAGCTAGGGTAAACTAGGGGCCTGGGTTTGCAGGAGCCACTGGAAGTCTGGTAGCAAGGATGATGCCTGGGGTCCCAGGAGCTGCCTGGCACTACTGGGGCCAGCAAACACTGGGTGTTGGGAGTCTGATTTTGCAGGAGCCTACAGGGAGCCAATAGGGCTGCAGGAGTCAGCCTGGTGCTGGACAGGCTGGCTCTGAGATCCATGGTGAAATAAAAGGTTCACTCCACTTTCCTTCTCCCACTAGAAGGGAGTATCTACCTACACTGGGCTGCCTGGACTTCGAGGAGGGGTGATGGGACTAGTGAGGATCTATCCTTCCTACCTTCCTCTGTGTTTCACTCAAGTGCTATAATCTCTTATTTGGGATTCTTGGCTTTCCTGAAGGTATTTTCATAGGAAGATAGTTGTTTAAAATGATGTTTCTGGGAAGATAAGTGCTAGAAATTCCTATGCCATAATTTCATCCTTCCATATTTCAAGGGGGAATGGTGGCACCTTCTTTATCTTCCCATGTCTAATGTACATTGATGGCTCACCTGTAGAGTTATTCAATGAGTATATATTGAATCCAACACATGTAAATATCTGTAAATACAAATTCCATTTGTAAAACATTGAGAAGAGCATTACATCTAGCACAGAGCTGTATAATGTAGGATGCTCATGAACAATCTGAGCATGACTCAGAGAAAAGATAAAACATTGTAAGTAGAATCTATGGATACAAATGAAAAGAACTTAAAGTTATTTATCTTTATACTCCCAGTGCTTTTCATGTGGCATGATAGATAACAGAAAGTCAGGAAGTCTATGAGTGAACTAGATTTAAGGACATGAAGAAGCAGGATCCCTGGGTGGCACAGCGGTTTAGCGTCTGCCTTTGGCCCAGGGTGCCATCCTGGAGACCCGGGATCGAATCCCACGTCGGGCTCCCGGTGCATGGAGCCTGCTTCTCCCTCTGCCTATGTCTCTGTCTCTGTCTCTCTCTCTCTCTCTCTCTCTCTCTGTGACTATCATAAATAAATAAAAATTTTTAAAAAAGGACATGAAGAAGCTTTTATATAATAAAATATAGGCACAGGGAATATGGATCTTATAAGATTTATATCTTAGAGTAGTCCTAGACCTCTCTTATGTAAGAAGTACTCACAAAATGTTGAAAGGAATAAAGATTTTATATTATCTGTCATAAATGAAGATAGAAACAGCAAAAATAAGTGTACTTAATTTGAACCATAATGAATTGTGAGATAAAGTATGAGAACTCTATATGACATCCCCTAGAAAACAGGGCAGGTTGCAATCTCTTTCACTTACATGTTTGTTTGCTTCAGCCAAATCAGATTACTTAAACCTCCTCACTTGGGTCATGTGATCTCTGGTCTCTAAACCATTACACATGGGTTCAGGCCATGCCCACCCTTCTAACTTCACTTAGCCAATGCCAACATTTTCCCCAATGCTTTGCCAACAGGACCCTATGTAATTTAGAGTGTTTTCTACTGTGGTTATTTGATATATTATGAAGTTTCATACCATAATTTTTATTATCCTGTACTTTTGTTAGTTTAAAATGTATATTAGTTTGATACACCATTTGTCTGGCTTTGCTTTTGTTGTTTGTACATTTGGTGTCATATCCAAGAAACCATTTTGCCAAATCCAATGTCCTAAAACTTTACCCTGTTTTCTTCTAGGGGTTTTTATAGTTTTAGGTCTTATATTTAGGGTTTTAATCCATTTTTGGTTAATTTTTGTGTATGGTATAAAGTATAGATCCAACTTCATTCTTCTGCATGTAAATATCCAGTTTTCTCAATACCATTTGTTCCAGAGACTGTGCTTTCACCATTGTATACTCTTGTCACCCTGTCGAAAATCTTTTGGCCATATATATAAGAGTTTACTTATGGATGCCCTATTATGTTCCATTGGTTTATATATCTGTCCTTATGCCAAAACCACACTATCTTGATTACTGTATAATATGTTTTGAAATCAGGAAGTGTGAGGCCTTCAACTTTGTTCTTTCTCAAGATTGTTTGGCTTATTCAGGGTCCCTTGAGATTCCATATGAATTTTAGGATAATTTTTTTTCTATTTCTGCAAAGAATGCCATTGAGATTTTGATACATTGAATCTACAGATTACATTGAATCTACAGATAACTTTGGGTAGTATAAATACTTTAACAATGTCAAACTTAGAAATGTCTGTATCTCAAAGGAAACAATCAATAGAGTGTAAAGCCAACCTATGGAATGAGACAAAATATTTAAAAATCTTATATTTGATAATTAATATCTCAAAAGGTATAAGGACTTTATACAACTCAATAGCAAAAATGAACAAAAAAATCCCACAAAAGCAAAAACAAAACAAAACAAAAAGCCTAAAACAAACAAAACCCCATAAAAACAAAAACCAAATAACTCAATTTAAAAAATGAGCAAAGGCCTTAAATAGACCATTCTCCAAAGAAGATATACAAATGACCAAGCATATGAACAGACGCTCAACATTGCTAATCACAAAAGAAATACAAATCAAAACCAAAATGAGATATCACCTTATATCCATTAGGATGGCCACTATGAAAATAATAGAAAATAACAAGTGTTGGCAAGGATGTGAGGAAATTGGCACCCTTATGCACGGTTAGTGAGAATATGAAGTGGTGTAGCTTTTATGGGAAGCATCATGGAGATTTATCACAAAATTAAAAATAGACTTGATTAGCATATGATCCAATAATCCTA
Source organism: Canis lupus dingo (assembly GCF_003254725.2). NCBI lineage: Eukaryota > Metazoa > Chordata > Mammalia > Carnivora > Canidae > Canis > Canis lupus. The sequence goes on along the minus strand of NC_064255.1, from coordinate 20,789,615 downwards.
CTTCTGAGTTTGTATTCAAATGAACTAAAAGCAAGATCTCAAAGAGGTCTTTGCATACCCATGTTCACTGAAGCATTATTCCAAAAGCCAAGAGATAGAAGCAAACCAAACATTCATTAACAGATGAATATAGAAATGCAGAATGTACAGACAGTGGTATATTATGTTGCTTTAAGAATGAAGGAAATCTTATCACATGTTACAGTCTGGATGGACCTTGAGGACATTATGCTAAACAAAATAAGCTAGTCATAAGTGAGCAAATGCTCTATGATTTCACCCATATTAAGTCTCTAAAATAGTCAGAATCTTAGGAACAGGGCTGTAGGGAGAGGAAAAGGAAACTAGTTAATAAATATACCATCTCAGTTTTGCAAGATGTAAAAAAGTATAGAGATCTGCTGCACAACAATGTGACTATACTTAACACTACTGAATTGTACTCTTTAAAAAAAATGGCTAAGATGATGTATTTAATATTATGTGTCTTTTGCCACACACTCACACACAAATGATTAAACACCTTCCTATGTTCTGGCTAAGAGAATGGTCTTTGTAATTGAGAAGTCAAAGGCCACAGTTCTGGGTTTTGTTATAAACTGTATTTCCCAGACATTCATTTCAGTGGAAACATGGAGTAGCTTAACACTTGTCCTTATCCCCTGGTATTTTCTGCATATACGATTACATGGGCATTATAACAAGTAGTCAAGGTTCTCTCAAATCAAATGGAATCAAAAATAAATTGAAGCATGCCACAGGATGTGTTCAAATGTCTCTAAAATATTTATTGAAATATTAATATTACACTGTCAAATGTATGCAATTTTGTTTCAAATTTAAGTATTGTTTTCACACATTGTAAATAGTTTGCAATAGTGAGGCCCTTTCTCATTTACAAAACTTTTCACACATGTTTTCATTAAGTCATCACACCTACCTTATTAGATAGACAAAGAGTATATTACAGTCCTTTTTTCAGAGATAAAATACGAGAATTGAAACTCAAAGAGGTAGAACTGAAACTCAAAGTCACATTTGGAAATAGAGCTATTCCCCCACCTATAGTTTTCTGGCTCCCAGTGACACATTTCTTTTCCATTACCCCACATATGTCATTGATGTCTTTCCTGTCATCTTTTGGGAGGTAGGAATTCAAGAGGTCAATTGAAGAGTAGTCAGTAGGGCTAGCATGCAGGAGCCAGGGAAGGTGGCAAGCTGTGTGGTGAAGTTCAATTGGACTGTCTGAAAATTCTTCTCTTAAGTTACCAAACACACAGCTATTGTTTATTTGAACAACAGTGGAATCTGTGCTCTAAGGTAAGTTTTTCAGCATGATTTACTGAATGTTGGGATTTACTAAAAACCATCTGCCAAGATCAATCTAACATAAATATAAAAATGTATTAAAAATCTAGTTTCATGTGGATAAGCGTGACAAACATCACTGCAATGGGTTCTTGGATGTGAAGGGAATGTGCGTTTCATCGCTTACACAGTCCCTATCCCAGTCCCTTAAAACAAAGCTTTGTGAATCATATAAAAGTACAGTTTGCCCTGGTAGCCACTGGAATTTGCTCACACATTAAAGCTTTCTTTAAAATGCTGAGTGTGGTTCTAAAGGTTCTTGGCATTTGTGTTTCTACCCTCCTAAGACAGCACTTCAATTTTTTTCCCCTTTGGCACTATCCTTCTCATTTCTCTGACATATCATTATTTCATCAAATGTATGTACTCAATATGATTCCAATTTTGTTTTGTTTGTTGGGCCAGTGAACCTGGGTAACCCAAGGCACAGGGCCAAACATCTGGTAACAATAAAATCAACACTACAGTAGAAAGTAGAAGAAGATCAAGAATCCTGTAACCATAAGGTAATGTGGAGTACATTTGGGTAGCTATGAAGAGCACATAATAATATGTTTTCTTCTATGATACTTGCTTTCTCTGAATTGACAGAAATAGGTCAAAGATCCCCAACAGCATACTTCGAATACATTAGGCCAAGAGAAAACTGTACTTGTCCTTTGCATCTGGTCCAGATATAGTTTTGATTTATCAATTCTTCTGAGATCCTTAGAATCACAGAACCCTAAAAACTACAAATAAAATATATCTCAAAGATCACCAATTTAAAGGAGAAGGGCAGACTGCCTTTATACAGCACATCTTCTTGTGTTCATCAGATTTTGTTTTCACTGTTGGGGTCTTGGGAAGATGTGAAAGAGTTTATGAAAGCTTATTTTCTCCTAGATATTAATTCTAAATGTTGCTTTCCTTCATTTTGGCACACTTCTTTTTTCTAGAACCTAGGGCAGTTTTAAGTAGTGGGTGCCAATATATATTTGGTGAGTGAATAAATAATTATCTATTCTCAGTTTTCTCTCTTTACCCTATTGTAAGCCACACTTTTTGTTTTTTCATGTTTGTATAGCCTCATATTTCTAAATCGTGTAATTTCTACATACTATTTGTTAAACCCTTTGTTTCAGTTCTTATTATATCAGGAGGAGAAACTCACTATTCTCCTCCAGATTGCTTATACAAGTTTCTTATTTGATTACTTTAAGAAATTTTTCCTACCACTTAACTACTTCAGAGTTCAAGGTTTATACTTAAGTTCACTTTTCCCATTTTCATTTCCATACAAATTATTTTCTTTAGCTTGGAGTAAGCCTTTATGATGAGCACCTGTTGGGTGACCAGAGAAGAATACATTTTCCATTTTGAAACTTATAAACTAAAGCTTACAGTTTTGGTGTCTGCTGTTCTTAAAACATTTCTTAAGAAAGTCAATTCATTTTTCTCTTTCATACTAGGATGGTAATAAGCATAAACAAAACTTCAGAAAGGCCACTTAACAAGTCTTTAATTACATCTTCAGAGAGAAAAAATATTAAGCTTTATATCTGTAGAGTTCCGTGCTGCCTTCCCATTGACAAGTCTATGATCCAGAAAAAAGATACAAATATTTCTCTTCAAGAAATGCTGGATTGACATATAAGGAAAACAGAAGATTTATATTCTCTTTGCATAAGTCATGCAAAAAAATTGGTTTGGCCTGAATTTATGGGCCAAATATTGTCTCCTGTGTTGTCATTCTACATTGCACATGAACACAGATTTGGCCTCTCTGAACATTGCTGCTTCAGACAGCAACACAGAGGACTACTCAAAAGGAAATTGTTAGCTCATTTCCTAATTAGACACCCTGCGCATTGAAGAACCACACCATTCTCAACTCTCAGGGAAAGAATCAGAAATATATGGACCTTGAAAAAGATGCCTCATTTTACCATGAATTTTCACTATCTGGATACCTTTGCAGCAATAATAGCTTCCTTACAATTGTTTATGTCTCTGTGAAAAAAGGGAGGGGGGGAGGAGGAGCAGGAGGGAAATGACAGTTGTTTTCTTTGGCAAACTAGTAAGACCTAAAATCCATGTCCTGCTTCTCATTACTCATTCTTTCTTTAAGTGTCCATTCAACCTTAGGTTTCTGTGGGCTGTAAAACTATTCTATGATAAACCTTCTGATTTTTGTCTTAGTCTCAACTGGAGACAAGATGACTTCTCTCTGAGAGCCATGACCACTTCTTTCCAGAATTAGTCATGACTCAGAGCACTAAGTGAAACAGAATGAGTTTCCCTAGCATGAAGTCACAAATAAAGTTTTCTTTTATTATACGGTTTATTTCTTTGTTGATGAGATCTTTTCTGAGCACATATTTTATCTGAAAGGATGAATTTACATTTTTTTTTTTTTTACTACAGGTGTTATCAAGTTCTGGGATCATCCATCACAACTGCCAAAGTGTAGGATATTGAATAAGTGCTTTTCTATGTATCATTTGGCTAGACACAATGTGAATCAGAGTAATAGTTAAAAAACTAATAATACCAATCAGAGTAATAATTATACAGATATAATAATAGTGGCAATGATGACCACTTAAGAGGATCTGCTACATGCCAGATACTGTGTTTTTTGTTTTTGTTTTTGTTTTTGTTTTTCAGATACTGTGTTTGAGAGATGCCATGATGTCATGGGTGAGTCCTCAGATCCTACCAGTCTTTATTTAGAAATAAGGTGACAATTCTGTTTTATATCTACCTAAATTTCTGTAAATATAAACCCTTATCCTTCCTGGTTATGCCAGGCTCCTCTCCTGGAGCCATGTCTGATATTTCCCCTCGAAATCATGTATTGCTCTGCAACTTTTTCCTTACTTCACTTGTCTCTCCAGTTGGTCATCCTCCTTCATGCTGACTTTCCCAGAATCACTTAAAATCTGATACCTTTAGACTAATTGCTACTAGTTCAAAGAGATCATATTTTTAAAAAATCTTAGGGTGAATGCTTCAAAGCGTAGATGATTCTATTACTATATAAGTATACATTATATATATATAACTATATAGTTCTCTACTTTCATACATATTTAAAACAGACTAATAATTAGTAGAACATTTTGCTATTACAAATAAATATTCTTAAGAAATAAAGAGCAAATTCATCCTCACATTTGCTTTTCAACCTCTGCTGCTTCTGTGAGCTGGAGGTAAGCTAATTACCAGTTATAAGAACCACTTTTTATTTCTATTCCTTGGGGTCCAGATTCAATTTCCTCTTAGCTCCAAATATGGGAGAACTTCCTTTCACAAACTCAGGAACAACTGAGTTCTGTTCCCTGGATGGACGTAGATGACAGTATCTATTTACTCAAGGTATATACTCTCCGAAAGATATTCACTCATTTGAAATTATGTCATCTATTTATCATCCAACAGATATGATAATTTCCAGTACCAGGCATTGTGCTAGATAGCAGGTACTCCGTGACTACAAACAAGAACAATATGAAACAAGCACAAACATATTCTTTGTACTTATAGACCTTGCAGTTGATTGAGGAAGCCACCATTACACATCTCGAAGAATGGGCAATTTGATCTTAAATATGTGTGAGACCTAAGAGTCTGGTTCCTGGAGCCCTCTGACATTCATTTTCATTTTCATTTTTTTTTAAGATTTTATTTATTTATTCATGAGAAACACACACAGAGAGAGAGGCAGAGATACAAGCAGAGGGTGAAGCAGGCTCCATACAAGGAGCCTGACATGGGACTCGAGCCTGGGTCTCCAGGATCACCCTGGGCCGAAGGCGGTGCTAAACTGCTGAGCTACCTGAGCGGTCCTGACATTAATTTTCATATGTTTTTCTCTACCATGAAAGAAAGACCAGTCCTGAGTTTGTCTCTTAACAAACACAGACACATACCTCCCAAAAGCAAACAAAAACAAGTTTGATAATAGAGAAAATAAAATTTAGGAAAAAAACTGTAACTCTGCCTGGTTCTACTTATATTAATGAACCAGATTATATTCCTGAAGAGAGTATTTAACATTTCACTTTGAAGCACCTGATTGTAGATTACTTTTGCTGCTTGAGGGCTTCCTCAGGAATAAAGAATGTATATTTGCTTCATGTTTTCGTAATTACCTGGCTCATTCTTGTGATTTTTCCATTCCAAAATAGCTGTTGCCAAGGATGACTTCAACTATGGAGAACAATAATTATCATTATTACTCTTCCTATTATTGCTATACTATTACTATAATGATACTAGTTACTATTGTTATTATTAATAATATAATTACGTTTTTTTAAACTTCAAAGAAAATTGAACTTCCACATACCTCTTTTCTAATAGTTTCTCACGAATCCTTAAATAATTACCTTCAATTTAGTTGTCAAACTTATTTTAATATTAAATTACAAATTTACAAACAGTAACTTATCCAGGGTAGCACAATAAAATTGTGATTGTGGAATTGTGATATTGACCCAGAGTTTCTCAAGTTTCGCTTTTTTCCTCTATGCTGTGGGTTGGGTACTTGTTTTCTTTAGGTGATCGATGACTCTCTTGCCCAATGCAACTTTCATCCAGTACAACTTCTAATATGGTGGGAGAGAGATATAGAATAAAGAAATAAACCATCCGTGCTAAGGCAAGTGACAGAGGAATGCCTTTATAGTGACATAGAGGAAGAGCTACCAGAAATTTGTATATATTTGATTTTCAGGCTTATTAACCTACAGTGGTTTTAATAGACTACTTAGTAATTCTTAATCTTCATTATGAAAATACTTTTTTATTCATATACCAAATACAAAATATTTACCTTATGTAATTTTTCAAACAAGAGATAATCCCGTTCTTATGTGTATACTGTATTGATAGGTCAGGCTCTTTACTATTGCCTCTTGTCTCCTGTAGCTTGGAGATTCGCACACCTGGACTTAACTTTCCATCCTCCACAATTCCCAATACAAACTCACATAACGCTAAGCTATTATACATGTATTATCTCGTTGAATTCCAGTCTATTACAATTAGAAGAAAATCTGCCATTCACATGTTTTTTACCAGTTATCTGAACCACTGAAAAACATGAAAGGAGCTAACAGATATGTTCCCTACCAGCCAGATAAGTAGAAACGAAATAACTAAATCTAACATTTTCACTCTATGGACTAATAGTATAAATCCAGCAAAATGTGGTGCTTCTCTCTCACTGTATGGTTCAGAAGGCTCTATTTAAAATTTAAAAAGTAATTTAAAAAAACTGAAATTTCGGAGAAAATGTGCATAATTCAGCAAAACTTTTAACTGATAGGAAAATTGCAAAGCATTTAGTGACTGACTGGATTTCACACTTTTAAAATGGCTTTATATATGTGGGCCAAGCCTCTGTTAAAATTCCTAAAAATACAGCTATCTTTTCCTATTTTATTCCTACCATAAGCAAGAGTATTATCAAAGATCCAACTCTCCACCTACCACTCAAAAAATATTTTTTTTCTAATACAATATCTAAAAAATATACAGATGATGATTACCTTTTACCTTTTTGAGGGAGGCAGGACTATTATAAACCCAACATAAATGAATTTTCTTTCTAAATTCAGTAGAATACTCTTTTGTGTAAATCCTGAAAGATGTGCTATTGAAAACTGAATATGATTCAAAATATTAAAATGTTCCAATTAAACACTGACTAGACTAACACTTCTAATTTTGTCATTTATGAAAACAATACCAGGTCCCAAGTTGGTAAATCGATTTGGAATACCATTCAAAATGCCACAGCATCTGCTCAGCCTAGCTTCCTGGATCTCCCATTTGTGTCTTTCCATTTTTCTTTAATATTCCCTATCTATCCAGCCTGTAATGCTTCCTGTAAGACCTTGTAATTTATCCTTCTAAAAAACTTGTTTTTATAAAAATGCTTACTGTAATATCAGCCCTCTTAACAGAGTTTTAAGTGTACAAGTGTACAGTACAGATTTGTTGTCTATAGGCACAGCTTTGTATATCAGTGGAATAGCATGCAGCCTTAAAAACGGAAAGAGGGGCACCTGGGTGGCTCAGTTGGTTAATTGTGTGCCTTTAGCTTGGGTCATGATCCCAGGGTCCTGGTATCAAGCCCCATGTCAGGCACCCCGCTCAGCAGGAAGTCTGCTTCTCCTTCTTCCTCTGCCCCTCCCATCTCCACCTTGCTTGTGCTCTCTCTCAAATAAAATATTTAATAAAAGAAAGAAATCAAAAAAAAAAGAAGAAAGAAAGAAAGAAGAAAGAAAGAAAGAAAGAAAGAAAGAAAGAAAAGAAAGAAAGAAGAAAGAAGAAAGAAAGAAAGAAAGAAAGAAAGAAAGAAAGAAAGAAAGAAAGAAAGAAAGAAATCCTGTAACATGACAACATGGATGAATTTAGAGGGTGTTGTGCTATGTAAAAAAAAAAAAAACTGTCACAAAAAAAGAAATACTGTGTGAGTTAACTTATATGACATATCTAGGACAGTTGAACTCCTATAAGTAAAAAATAGAATGTTGTAGCAGGGACTGGGAAGAGCAGGAAATGAGGCATTGCTAGGCTTTTGTAATTTTGACATATTTTAACACCCTTCTCCATATTTTAATCCTTGGCAACTCCTATGGATACAATTTTGTTCTCACTTTTTAGCTACAGTCACCGTAACTCTCTACATGAGGCTTTCTGAAAGCCAGCCCTGAGTTGGATGATCTATATTGATGGGATCTACTGGCCTGGGCTTCTACAAACAGAAAGAGGAAGGAGGTTATACATACGGTTTTGTAATCCTGTCTACATATTGCCCTTCTTTTTTTAAAAAAAATATTGTATTTATTTATTGAAAGAGAAAGAGAGCACAAACAGGGTGAGGGGCAGAGGAAGAGAGAAAGAGATAATGTCAAGCAGACTCTACACTGAACACGAAGCCTGACTTGGGGCTTGATCTCAGGACCTTGAGATTATGATCTGAGTTGAAACCAGGAGTCAGGTGCCCAACTGACTAAGCCACATAGAGACCACCATCACCCTTCTTTTATTTTCTGATTCTTTTCCTTCTCAACCACACTCTGCATTCCCATAAAAGGAAGTCAACCTTATTATCTATGTACCTTCAGTTTTAGAAACAAGGACTTCGTGGTGCACTTTCTTACTTTTTATTCTAAGATGATGAAAGAGAGACCCAGGCAAGCTGTATGACGTGTGCAGAATAAGACAAACAGCTAGAGCTGCAACCAAGGCTTTGCCACAAATTTCTTGATTCCCCATTCTTCTTTTAAGCCATTTCATATTCTCTTTTTGTCCATTGTTCAAGCTGATACAACTGGAAAACATTTTAAATCTTCTATGAAGAGATCCAAATAGTTATGGGAGATTATAGTATCTAAGTTTTCAGCTTTTTAGCTTCATATAGAAAAGTTATCTCAGAGAAGTTGTACATATATAATATGTGAAAGTACTTTGTCAATTGGGCAATGTTCTATAAACTTGTAGGAGCTGGTGTTCGCACCTTCAGATTCTGCTCCAGTTGTTGCTTTTGTGAAACCAAAACAGAAAAGGCTCAGACATAAACAACCTGGTCCAGTTGAAGAATTTGTAATCCCCCTTTCCTCAAGTATCAGTTAGGGGATTGGCCCATCCCACACCTGTGAAAATTAGTTCAGAACATTTCTCTGGCTACAGGGATGATATAAGTGCAAGACCTTAGAGAAGCTCTCTCTTCTCTGAGATTATACAATTTGTGGATATAAGATGTGAAACTTCTGCAATTTTACTAACATGAAGGAAATTGGCTGAAATTGAAGCCATATACACAAGAAGATATAGCCAAGAAAGTCACTGACTGGTGTTGGCATAAACTGTGTTACATTGTGCCCTGCCTTTTCAGATATATGTTCCAATAAAATTTTTTATGATTTTAAGCCAACTGATTTGGAATTTCTGTTTTTTGAAATCCAAAACATTCTAACTTATAGAAAATGGAAAATTTGGTTTATTGATATTGATTTCTTTCCATTCAAATACCAGACCAGGAGTATCTGGATGGAATGCTTACCTTTTCACCAGGAGGTGATGTGGAATACCAATAAGTCAGGTACTCATCAAATGAAGCCCCTACAAATTTTTTAAATTTTATATTATTTTATTTTTGAAGATGTATTAATTTAAAGAGATAAAGAGAGATATAGAAGGGCAGAGGGAAAGAGAGAATCTCAAGCAGACTCTGCTCAGAGCTCAGAGCCAATCTTGGGGCTTGATCCCAACCCTGAGATCATGACCTAAACTGAAATTAAGAGTCAGAGGCTCAACTGGCTGAGCCACTCAGGTGCCCTGAGCCCTTACAAATTTTAAACCAGAAATTTTAACTTTTGCCAGAGCTCTTCCTCTCTCTGAAGAGATGGAGATATCACCTTATGCTATCTGAAATAAACATAGCAGAAAGGCTCTGGCCAAGGGAAAATTATAAGATCAGTAGACTCTTACTGCTTTTTCCCTCTACCGCAATTACCCTTATATCAAGGGAGCATTGGAATGGAAGTGGGCATTTGTGAGATATGACTGATGGGAAACTGGGTTGGGTATAGTAGAATAGAATTATGTAATTTTTGAAACATGACTTGCAGGTATATTTGTTGCTAGCTGTCCCATATGGGATTGGCTCATTATGACACAGATGTTGCAGGACCAGAAGTTGGACTGCTAATAGTTAATCTGTTAGTTAGGTAATGTTACTGTAGATAATGTTTATGTACTAGTATAAACATATGTTAATATGTCCCATGGTGCCTGGCACCAGAAGTAGGTTAGGAATGGGAGAATAAACAGGCTTGAAATGTCCTGATCCAGAAACTATCCTGTGGAAAATTCTTTAAATCATCAGGTGTATAAAATTATAGGGGGAGGATTTAGTTTTATTAACTAATCACATTAAAGTTCTCCATGCTGTTTCTTCTTTTTCTTTCTTTTTCAGTGTTCATCATAATAAGATTTTTTAATATGTACAGTACAATCTATAATAAAAGGTGAGAAGAGAATACATTTTGTGAGAGCTTACATGACTGATGCATTCTGAATTTACATTTGAAAAATCAATCTTTCATGCCAGAGGCAAGGCTAAATTATCTTTCTCATTTTCTTTATAGAAATTATTTTACAAAGTTTTTGATTTATGCCAAAGTATTCATAACCACGTAGGCAAAATGTGGAGGAAATTATTATAGAAGGAATTGATCCATTTGCTTCTAAAAATATTGTTACTTTTCTGGATTTTGTGATGTTTGGGGAATTTGTCAGCTTGTAAAAATTTTTTGATTTACTGTATTTTCCCCTAGTACAAATAAGCATTTGCATTCATATCTAATTTTCTAATTATAATTATTTTTTTCCTAAAGAGAGTCTTTCAAAGTGTATATGTATCAGATTTCACAAAATGTGTTTGCCCCAAGGTGTACACTGAGAATTCTGGAGCAAAATGATGAATTACTCAATTATCTGAGGGGGTTAGAAAGCTCCTATAAAAGTTTTGTTGAGGGGATGCCTGGGTGGCTCAGTGGTTGAGCATCTGCTTTTGGGTTAGGTCATGATCCCAGGGTCCTAGAATTGAGTCCCTCATCAGGCTCCCCACAGGGAGCCTGCTTTTCCCTCTGCCTATGTCTCTGCCTCTCTCTGTGTGTCTGACATGAATGAATAAATAAAATCTTAAGGAAAAAGAAACAAGTTTTGTTGAAGAATGAGTGGAGAAATTGGGACTAAACAGAGGAAAAAGAACATTGGTCCTTAGTTCAAAAGTTATGGAGATGCCTTTGCTGAACACCCTATCTTAAATTTTACCCCACCCCATCCCACCTAATGACTTTTTCTACCATTGCTCTATCTGAATGGAATGTACATTGCTTTTCATTTATTTATCTTCACTAAAATATAAGCTTCACGAAGGCAAGAATTTGTTCCACCTTTTTCATTACTAATCACCCCTACAGCCTAGAACAGTGCCTTTCACATAGCATGTAGTAAGTATTCTATAAATATTTGTTGAATGAATGGATGAATGCCCTAAAGTTCTCTATATCCGTGTGAGCTTCTTTGATTCTAGTAATTCATCAGAAGAGAATAGCTTGGCACCCTTCCAAGTCTCTAGCTAAGTTTTGTTTCTGTGTGCTCATCTTTCAGAGTTGTATGGCAACATGGTTTTATTTTCGGCCATTACACACACACATACACATACACAACACACACAGGAATTTGGCAGAGTAAAAACCCAGATTTTTATCCTTTTTCAGAAAGGCAAAAAAAGAATGAGTACAATCAGACTAAAATGATACATCTGGCTACCATATTAAAAGGGCAACATCTTGACAACTGTTAATTTAATTGAAAGTTTTGCAGGAATTTTCTCACAAAGCCCATGAATCCTAGAAGTAATGTGATAATCTTTCTAAAAACCTAGAAGTTATCCTGGTACTTCTTGTTTTAGGATACATCTTTTAATCATGCAATTTGTGTTGGTAGAAGTTATATTTTGTAATCATAAATGGGAAGATCCAAAGGTCTCTTCTCAGTTACAGGGAACCCTCCAAATAGTCACAAGAACTGGACAAAAATTTCCTAACACCAGTTTGACAATTCCACTGAACTTTATCTATCCTTTCTATCACACTATATTTGTCTTAACATTCCCTTTTTCAGCTAGAGGTGACGATGTTACATATTTATGGTTACTGATATGTAAGACAAAGCCTAATAAGTCTTTATTTTTTTAAAATTGTGTATTCCTAATGTAAAAAGCCAGCACAGCTGGCAGCACTGTTTGTCTTTTCCTGCTGCTACCTTGGGAGTACACCCAATGTCTGGAACTAATGCTGCCATTGTATGACCATGAGGTGAAAAGCAAACAGCTAAGAGTAGGTGTAGCAGAGCACAAATCTGGAAGAAGCCTTAGTCTATGAGAGTGTCATGGAATCATTAGCCCTATGTTGGATTGCTCATGTCCAGACCATTTATTACGTAAAAAAAGAAATCTATTTTTGTTCAACTTTCTATTAGTTCAGTTTCTCCTACTGGCACTCAGAGTATTCCTGCTGTAGTCATTCATTCTAATGTCTTTACTTTGTAAGAGAAGAAAACCAAGTCTCAATGAGAACAAACAATTTGGCCAGAGCCATAGACACAATTCAAGAGCCACTGTCTCTTCCAGGACACTCACATGCATACCTTACGGCCACTGAGTAAGAGGATGGTTTTGCTTCACCTGCCTATTCAGGGCAAGGAAACAATGAAGCAAAATTCTCGTAGTGGGAAATGTCGGAACTGTTGACAATTATAAGGATGAGTGCTAAGCTATAAAAGTATATATTTGAGGTATACAATAGTAACCTTTTTGATGCTTTTTATATAACATGTTGAAGCCAAATTACTATCATCTGCAATAAAATATTTGTTTATTATTGGGTCAGAACATCCGGATGACAAGTCAAAAATTCCACCATTCATCAAGTTATTCTTTATCCTCATCTCTAATTAACCAGCAATCTGGATGCTTTGGCATCATGTAGATTCACTTAAGTTACGCATTGAATTAGGAAGCAGTTGTCTCCTGAATTTGAGCAATGTGCTTTTGGTAGTTCAGATTTTCAATCTTTATTTTCTCTCTTTTTTTTTTTTTTGGTCTTAATAACAGTTCCCAGAAGATTCTAGATTGACTTTCTATCATCTGTGCTTTTTTTCAGTCTTCGGTTATTAATTTATGCTAAATTGAGTGAAAGTTTTCAATTGCTCATATACCTCCTTACAAAGGAAGTGTTTCTCTCACTTATTAGTGCTAAATCCCAGTTCCAGGCATTGCTTTCCCTTTGTCACATTTCCATGCGTATTACTCACAAACAAATAAATCCTCTCTGTAAAGTATTTGGCATCTTTATCTTCCTTCATGAAAATGCAGTTCTGAGATTTCCAATTACACATATGGACCAGATGTGAAACATGACTTAAATGAACAGGGAATTCAGTATGGTTTTGCAATCACGAGACATATATTGTATCCCTCTTATGCTAATGTTTCCTTTATAATTCCCTGTTGTGGGACAGCTGCTGCAAGCGCCTGAGTGGCCCCTCTTGGCATATTCTTTCTCTTCGTGTGCTTTTCCGCTTTCCCCAATCCAAAGAAAAATAAAAAAATGGAGGGAGAATGGAAATATGACTTTTTGCCTCATCCTACTATGTTAACACAAACATATGGCACATAGGTCACCTCTCCTTTTTCTCTGTGCCCATAGTTGACATAAACGGTCAGTCAGGACACCCTTTCTAACCCAAATTTGGCTTGGAATTCTTCTCAACACATTATAATTCAGTCAGCTCAACTACGGGTGCCCAGTCTACCTGCAGTCACTGTACCCTTCTGAGTTTACAACTTTTCACATTTATGTTTCCATTATCAGGTGTTCCTATGGACTAAAAATATTAACTAATTTTTTTTTATCAATGATAGTCATGAAAAGAAAAAAAGTTCTGTGGTGTGTGTGTGTGTCTGTGTATGTATGTATGATTTCAAACTGGAGGAGATAATAGCTCGATGGGAGAAACAAATTCCAGAACACATCACAAATTTCATCCTGGTTTCTTTAAGTCAAAACGTAATTACCATTTCTCCTACCAGAAATACTATGACAATCTCAAATTTGTCTTATATTCGCCATACCTCTGTGCATTCATTATTTCACACAGTAGGGTAAGGAGCTTCCAGTCATGCAGGTCATTGGTGTCACTCTCACCATTAAGATCCTCAGTGAAACTCATCACACTTGTACCTAACATAAAAACTAACAAAATTTACAAAATAGGGCATGATTTGGTCCCTGCATTTATTTTATCCTCACCATCAAATACTTTTTTGCCTTATTCACTTCATTTCACCTACAAGGATCTTCTGTCTCTCAAAGTGCTACACTCATTTCTGCTCAGTGTCTTCTCTTCCATCCATGCATTTATTTAATTTTATTTATTAAGTGCTTCTTTAATATATAAGCAGTCCATTTCCTATTTACCTGGTTGTTTCCTACTTAGATTCATATTGCAGCATGAAAATCACTCCCAGAAGAAGACCTCATCTGACTGTGACAGGAACTTCTATGTGTTCAGTAAAATCTATTCACTCTTCTTTCTGGCCATGGTTCTACAATTCTTGGTCTATTCTTACACCTCTGGGTGGCATGTGACTAGTATCACTTATTGAATGTAAATGGAACTGTGATATGTCATTGCCAGGCCAAAGTGTTAAGAAGTAAGAGTGGGCTAAAAGATCCCAAATTTTCTCACAGTTAGGGGCTGCCCATATCTATTGGCTTCTGTCTTCATATCACTCTAACTTCTATTTCCCATGGTAAATCTTCTCTGACCCTGATTCTGCTGCCTCATTATTATAACTGTGATTTCACTGGGCTCATCTGGGTAATCCAGGACAATTTTTCCATCTCAAGGTCTTAATTTGATCATATTTGCAAAGTCCCTTTTGCTATATCACATAAGATATTTATAGGTTCTGAGACATAGACATCTTTGGGGAGGAGGGAACATTTTTCCATCTACCACATCAAGTGACCAGATACAAACCTATAAAAGGGTTAGAACAAAAGGATCATTAGCATTCAAAATCTGAGACAAAGAAAAGCTTGAAGATGTGGCTTTTCTACCAAAGCGTATTATTTCAGGGAACTTCAAAATAGCCATCATTAAATTTGGAAGAGAATCATAAGGAAAAGGAAGAAAAGATAGCAGATTCAAGAACAAATAAAATAATAAATGAAAAAGATAAAAGAACATAAGTGTGGTTGCTAACACATGACTTTGTCTGTAAACAAATAGAAACTTACTATAAACTCTCATAGGAATTATACTGCCACTGAGAAAGAGCGTAGGGTAAAAATAAACATAAATAAAAAATAAACATTGGAATGTCTCCAAATCAGCTTTCAAGCTCCACACTTGCACCAGTTGGAAATTGACTTTGGAAGTGGTATACTCCTCAATTAGGATGTGATACCAACACTTTCTCTGATGCCATCATGGAGGATAATAGACAGGTAAGAACCTCCCAGAGGGCATAACCAAAGGCCAGGGAGAACACTGAACATCAGAGTTACTTCCAAAGAGCATAATGAAGAATGAAGATTAAGTTAAGACTTGAGTTTACCAAATCCATCTGTAGTAATTCAATTTCTTTTCAATCAATTGGTTTTGAGTCCAAAAACAGCCTCAGTTCCAAAAACTGGGCAAAGGGCCTCAATTTTTTTATTAGAGCCATTGCCTTTATTCTGGATCTGTTTTCTTACAATAGTACATGTTGAATAGTAACCTTGTTAGCCACTCATTTATGGTAGAGATGCCATGTTCTATTAACTATCTTTCTAACTCTTCATAGTCAGACATCCCTATCATCCATCTAATAATGTCTACCTGGTTTCTGACAGATAAACAAAACTATCTGGCCTCTATTGTTTTGGGGTCTATCAACTGCCCTGTACTAAAGAACCCAGTGTTTTTTTTTTTAAGATTTTATTTATTAATTCATAGGCACAGAGAGAGAGGGGCAGAGAAACAGACAGAGGGAGAAGCAGGCTCTATGCAGGGAGCCCGATGTGGGACTCGATCGCAGGTCTCCAGGATCACACCCCAGGCTGCAGGAGGCACCGAACCGCTGTGCCACGGGGGCTGCCCAAGAACCCACTTTAAAACAGCATCACCTTGTCAATCCAGGTTACCATTGAACTATCTAATTTATTTTCGTGCCCCACTTACCAGTGTATTTTTGTTGTAAGAGGTGTGTCCTCTTTGTCTTCCAATGGGACATAGTCCTCTGATGGGTTCTCTAGCTTCACATGGAATATCCACTTCAGCACATCCTCCTCTTTGAGACTATTAATACCATCTTCCCTCATATACCATAGCAATTCTGGCCATAGTTCTCTCCCTTCTAAGAGTCAACAGCAGACATGTCCTGATATTTTTGCTGTGATGTTAAATTCTGCATATCAGGAGTGAGTTCTCAAATTGATAAACTCTCTCTTATTCAATCTTATGTTCCCATTCTTTGATTGGGAGTAGATTCCTCAGAATCTACTCCTATCATTCTCTCCCAGATCCTGCCCATGTATGCTGCCTGGGTTCTGCAACTCTTTTGATATAGAATCCCCTTCCTCCCTTAACAGGACTAGTACATCCCCTGCTGCTTTACATTGTGACTTAATTTTGATCCTGGCCCAGTATTGCGAATGTATAATTGCTTTCAAATATATTACTTTGGAAAGGCTTTCTTCCTTAGAAAGTTTCCTGAAGATTGTTATGTTGTGGGAGAAGACAATCCCTATCTAGCAGTTATAGAGATGTGGAGAATGGAGTGTGTATGTGAATGTGTGTGAGAGGGTATGTGAGGGGAGTGGGTGTAGGAGAGACAGAGACAGAGAGAGAGAAAAAGAGAGAATGCCTCCATATAAGCATTTCATGTTTTAGGCAACTCATATCCTATCTGAACTACTAGAGAAATAAAGTCAATGGATTCTGATTCTGTTTATTATTATTATTATTATTATTATTATTATTATTAGTGAGATGTAATCAACAAAGACTGATGGTTGGTAATCCAAAAATTATGATATATTCCAATCTGAATAATTTAAAAAATTATTAATTTTTTATTAATATTAATATTAATGCAATATATTCACACTGCAGTTTGTGTTTGTTTCCACAAGCTCGGGTACCTAAACAGACACCCTATTATAAACAGTTTTTTTTTAATTTAATATTTCAGGGGTGCCTGGGCGGCTCAGTCAGTTAAGTGCTTGACTCTTGATTTCTGCTCAGATCATGATCTCAGGGTTGTGAGATTGAGCCCCGTGTTGGGCTCTGTGCTGGGCACAGAGGCTGCTTAAAATTCTCTCCCTGTCCCTCTGCTCCTCCTCCTCCTCAAAAAAGAGAAAGAATATTTCTTTGTATGTGTTTCTATGTAATATTTCATAATATGCTTTGAAATTAGTAGAAAAATACTGATAATGTTCCTGTGAAGCCTGAAGACATTCAATAATAATTTTTGAATAAATATGATCAGAGATAAAAGTTTTCAGGTCTGATTCCAACAGGCCAGTAGACCACACAATAAGCCACAACACAATAAGCAATTGACATGCTGATGCTCTCAGAGGATTAGTTACCTAAACTTCAGTGTGATGGGAGATAGGAAAACTCTCTTCACAAACAAAATTCCCATAGGTTTGTAAAACTTATTATATTTTTTTCCTAAATGAAAGCACATATTCATTATCTTGCTTTATATTCCTTCCTTACCCTTCAACACACAAGCCCCATTGTGAGTTTGCCTATTATTTCTTGATTCCAAAACTCTTTATACAGTCTGAGCAATTACAGAATCCTGCATCAAATCGTCATATGTTGTGAATGAGAATTTCAATGAACATGTACTTGGGAAATGAAAGACAGATGGTCTTTCAGCCTGTATCTCCTTTATCTCTTTTGTCAACCCAGAATTGACTTCACATGTCTTCTCCATTTTGTTTGTATCAGTATGCTTACATGGAACTCATAAATTTTTTTTCAGTTCATTTGAGTGTATTCACCAATTCTAATTCTCTGAATGTCTTCTCCATTGAAATCCTCCTCTATTGCTTCCCTCTCTTACTACTATACTTCATTTTTCAATTGGGTCATCTCACATTTATTCTCCAGACTTTTCTAAATAAAAAGCCATATTAATGAGGTCTTTCTTTATAATAAGTCAATCTAACACGCTATCCCATATTGCAGTCTTCACTGACATCTGAATCTTTGGCATCTGCCACACAGAAGGCACTGAATAGCTAAGGGAAAACAAAACCAATCCATTCCTTTCATCTATTTTCACTTTCCCAAACCTGGAGAATCCAGAAGGATCTCTGAGGTTGAAGGAAGACAGGAAGAACAAAAGAGTTGAGGGGCAGGAGAAGAAGCACTGACCAGACTCGCTTTTTCCACTGTCCAACTGTGGAAGTGGAAGGTCAATCTGAACTGGAAGATGGAGAAATTCTGAACTTCAGAGTTTCATCTGAAACTGAAGATAAGGTTAACCGGCTGTGACTGCCTGAGATCCCATTAAAGACAGAGAGGGGAAACTGACACAGCAGGTGTGAATGCAGTGATTGAAAAAAAAAAAAAAAGTCCATATCTGTATTCAACCGACTCCAATATTTTTCAATAAATAGATGTTTTCATGAATAAATATATAAATATAGACAAAGTATTTTATGAAATTAAAACAGGAAAAAATGCAGAAACCTCAAATGTGCTATTTACTACTGGTATGATATTAGACCAATAAAATATAGCTTCTCTGAGTATTAAGACCTTCATTTTAAAAAATAAGAATAAAAGGATCACACTGCATTGTTGTGAGGTTTCAGTAAAGAATAATGCATCAAAACATCTAGCACAATACCTGGAACATGGGAAGCCCTCAATTCATTCTAGTTTACTTCCCTGAGAATTTTCCGATTTTGTATATTTTTTTGAGGTGTCACTGCATATCTAGGACCTCTACTAGACAAGTGTGAGATGAAGTTCTTTCTCTGAATGGTAGAAACCATCAAAGGACCAAAAGGTGATACAAATAAAACAAAATAAATAAGCTCAAGATTATCATCAAATTGTGGTTTAAACTATAGTATAGTTGTTTTGGAAATTCAGAAAAAAAAATAAAGCAAAATGGGAAATCATACAACACATTTCCTAGAAAACAAACTAAAGTTCAAGTCAACAAGGAGGCTTGTTTTTCTTCCTTCTGGCTCCTTCCAACTTGAAACACAGCCAGAGCCCTTTCTGAAGATCAGGAAGCTTAGACTGTAGGAGCCAGCAGTAGATGTCATTGTCCTGGTTTGTTATTCAAGACACAAATCTGTGTTGCCCAAATTCTTACAGAACACTACTCCCTGGTACCCTGTTTCAACATTTGCAACAGATTATTTGGAAAGCATTGTTGGGGGCAAAGCCACATCTAACAACTCCCATTCCTAGAGCATCAGATTTTAATTTTAATAAAAACAAGACTCTAAGCCTTTGGACATCAATTTATGGCAATGGGAGCTGTAAATAAAGTATAAGACCTAGTTACACTGAGTTTATTAATGTAAAACCACCATGAAATCAATGGTTTGCTTGAAGAACTTAGATTCAGTTTACTTTGGATTAAGAAAATGTTTCATGTCATTGTGTGTAAGAGCTATAAATATGCACATATAAAGAAATAAATTAATAATATAGGAGTATTTGCAAACTTTTTGACTACTCAAGCCCTCAAAAGAGAGCTTTTCTTATTGCTAACCCACAAACCCTCTTCTTAACCCAGAAGATTCAGTCTTGGTTAGACAAGCTCTTACTCTTTTATGATGTATGCAGTTCTGAGTAAAAGCAGAGAAGGCTGGACAAAGAGCAAGGCAGTAGATGGAAGGTTAAGTCAATCTATATAACACGTAAGGGAATGGGAGAACAGCCAGAATGAGAGATAGAATAAAAGCTGCTTCTACTGGAAAAAGAAATATTGAGTATAGATATTGTGAGGAGGGTCATAAATGAGAGTTTCTTAAGTGTTGTGTATAATAATAGGGAGAAAACAAAAATAAGATGTGAAGAATGTTGCTGAAGTTGTAAATTAGATATGTTTTATTGGAAGCCATTTTATTTTTATCTTTTTAAAAATATTTATTTGTCTGAGAGAGAGAACATGATCATGGGAAGGGGAAGAGGGGGAGAAATCCTTAAGCAGACTCTCCACTTAGCACAGGGCCCAACACAGGGCTCAATCCCAGGACCCTAAGATCATGACCTGAGTAGAAATCAAGAGTCCAATGCTCAACCAACTGAGCCACCCAGGTGCCCTGAATTAGATATGTTTTAATATCTCACAAGGAGCATGAGTAGTGCTTGGAATTTCTTTTGGTCATTTTTGGTTTTAGCTTGTAAATTGTGCTTCTCAAAAGCAAAACCATATATATATAGACAGGACTATTTGTATCTTTGGATTGTGAGGGATACACTCATAGCCAAATAGACAGAAATTGATTTTAATATTCTTTCCCCATACACAGGCTGCCATTTGTATGCTGATACATGTAGTCTGTAAAGGTCAAAGGTCTAAAAGGGTCAAAGCTCATTTGTAAGAATCTTTGTGCACCAGATGAACATAGGATCCAGGCATGCAAATGAGGAAAATAGAATCATATGTGGTAGGATGAGGGGGGAAAAGAGAAGAAGAGGTAGAGAGAGTATTCATTGAATAAAATATGGTATTACTTGGCAATTTAAACTGTTCAAAAGAACTTGGGACCAGGAGAAACAGCAATTTTCAGAGACACAAGGCTTTTTCTAAAATGCACATCAATCCAAACAGAAAACTCTGGGAAATCATGTGAGTTCTCTTCTCCTTGGTGACTAAGATCTGTTATATATCCCACTTCTTGAGAAGCCCCAACTAGAAGCTGAACTCCATCCAGATACCGCACATTATCAGTACTTGCCCCATTGTGTAGATATAATCAATATTTAGTGAATAAATAACCTCCTCTCACAGAAACTACTGCATCCTTCCACCATAACACAGCCTATGAGAAATTAAAATGAACCATTTAAGTCTCTGGCTCCCTAGACAACTTTAAGCTCCACATGCTCAAGGACAGTATCACATTCATGTTCAGAGTCCCAGCTGGCATAGTAAGTACTCAGTCAATGAATTTTGAACTGAGTTGAACAAGAAAAAAATAAGCTCTAGCTTGGGTAGAAAGTACAGTGTGTAGAGATAGATATAGGACAACTTTACAGAGTCAGGCAGGAAAAGATTTCCAGATAGATTGAGGTGGACTCAGTCTTACTATAAAAACTCACTGTCTAGCAAGGTCTGTTATGAGCAATGTAAAAATTGGGTCCTAACAATGTATGCAATATTGGTTAATCCCATTCTCTGTGCCATAATTTTCATGGGTTTTGTCAGAAGACATTATCCGTTGCACATAAGAAGATTATCTTGAGTCTCTTCTTATAACTTGAAGTTACTTAGAGGTGAGTCTAAATTTTGTATAGTGGCACATCAAATGTAAGCAAGAGATCATATTTTAGGATAGTTCCTTTGGGAGACTGTGTCTATTCTAATACTGTTATTACTCAACATCTTTTAGGAACTGCTGTCAAAACTTTGAAAAATCATTTTATTTATAGGTGAGCATTATTTTGAAAATAAGCAAAAGTTATCCACACTTCAGTGTTGTGAATGAATGTGTGCTATTAACAAAGTAATGCAGTGTTTCAAAAAGAAAACAAAATGTATTAATGAAATTACTGGTATTTTGGACTTGCTTAAAATCTGACTGAAATCAGTGCCATTGGAAGTCACAGAAATATCTTTATCAGAGCAATATTGTGAGAATAAGTCAAATGCTTTCTAAAAGGACTACATTGGTTGGGGTGCCTGGGGTCTCAGTGGTTGAGCATCTGCCTTTGGCTCAGGTCGTGATCCCGTGTCTCTGGGATGGAGTCCCACATCGGGCTCTCTGCAGAGGAGCCTGCTTCTCCTTCTGCCAATGTCTCTGCCTCTCTCCCTGTGTCTCTCATGAATAAATAAGTAAAATCTACAAAATTAAAAAAAATAAAATAATAAAATAAAAGGACTATGTTGGAAACCAACAGTCATGTGAGTGCATAAGTTCTGGCATGCTTGTTCAAGAAAAGTCTTGGAACTTTAAAATATGAATCCCATATATTTTTCATTTTCCTCTCTGTGCTTTTATAAAGAATGCCAAAGAAACAATAAAAGAGTGAAAAAATAGGAGGAAGTGATGGAGATTGAGACATTCTTTTCCAATACAGAGGCACTGACAAGAAGGTTTATGTTTAAGTATTTATGGAATTTAGGAACAACAAATGAAAAGACCTCTTTGAAAAATGATCTCTAAAAAAGAGGGCGTGGGCTGACTTACCAACTTCCTGTATGAACTGCTATCCTATTGGGGTTTCTGAACCCTACTTAAAGTAGTCTGCCTGTTAAATAATCAGACATTTATCAAGGTAGCTTAAACCAGAAAAAGAAAGAAATATAGCTCTATCCCTCTCCTGTATACCCATTGACTAAGTTGTTTGGGCCATCAGTGCAATGATATCATTTACTAATGAGAAACCATATTGGTTTTCCCTTTCTAAAGTATAGGTATGAATGGTTCTCCCAAACTGAAAAAAAAAAGCTATTTTGTACCATTAAGCAGTCACTGTCTGGTTACAGGTTAGATCTCTGCCCTCTACTGGAAAATATTATTTTTGCACCAGAATGCTTCTTATTTCTGTTTTATGAAAATCATAAATTAATGTCAATCACAAAATAGTACATTTCCTTATTTAAATATATTCATATCCTTAATTTATGAAATTTTATTTTATTCTCATGTTCTATTACTTTAATGTTATTTAAAACATGTATTTAAGTGTTCCTATAGCATAGGACCTCTTTTTCTTCCCTGGTAGTACAAAGGAATGGAGTGAGATGTTTCCGGTCCTCTAGACTTGTGTGTACCTACATGTATACACATGGTAGATACTGTGTAGGTAATACAGTAGCCACTTGGCACAGGTAACAACTGAGCATTTGAAGCATGGCATGTCCATATTGAAATGTGCTGAAAGTATAATACACATTGGATTTCCAGAACAAAAAAATACTTTAATTGTTCTTGATTACTTTTGAAATAATATGTTGGGTACATTGTGTTATTAAATTGTATTATTAAATTAATTTACCTATTTCTTTTACTTTTTTGAATGTGGTTACTAGAAAAATTAACATTATATATATGATTCTAATTTTTGGCTCACATTATATTTCAGCTGGCCAGCACTGCTCTAGAAGCTCTAACTTAAAAAAGTGATACAAATACAGAACTGACTATATAAACATCAATATGGTTTAGATAATAAAAGAATATATTTATATCTGTTAAGCATCTTGAATATATATAGCTTCTCTGAGGGGACTGTTACACTATTATTGGCATCATTCATTAGTTACTTTTTAGGTAAGCAACCTGAAGCCAGAGAAGTTAAGTATCTTGACCAAAGGGGGAAATCCATGATTTGAACCTGTAGAGGTGGGATTTGGATGCTGTGCTTTTCTTCACCACCCCACACAACTCTATATAAAGATTATAGGGGGAACCCTGGGTGGCTTAGGGGTTGGGCATCTGCCTTCAGCCCAGGGCATAATTCTGGAGACCAGAGAGAGAGTCCCATGTCGGGCTCCCTGCATGGAGCCTGCTTCTCCCTCTGCCTGTGTCTCTGCCTCTCTCTCTCTCTCTCTCTAACTCTCTCTATCTCTATCTCTCTCTGTGTGTGTGTCTCTCATGAATAAATAAATAAAAGTTTAAAAAAAGAATATAAATGAGACTATTTTGTTGAGGTATGGCTTCGGAAATGGCTTTCTGGCATAGCTGAAATCTGAGTTGAATTTTTAACAATGAATAGAAGTTAGTCAGGTAACCTTCTTTCCTATGTGAAATAAATCCATAGAAATGGAAATATTATTTGAGGACAGGTACACAAATGATGTCCAGGGGATAAAGGAATAGCAAAATCCTTTATCTCCAAAACATTTGAGCACCGCACCCACAGAGGTAATATGAGATGTAAAAAGAAGGAGGAAGAGAAGGAGCAGGGGAGAGAGAGGAGAAGGGAAGAAAGAGGATAAAGTGAAGAAGGATGTACAGCAGAAAGGAGGAAAAGGAGGAAGAAGGAGGTGATGTCATTGTTGCACACAGAGAATTTACATTTGGCCAGAAGCGGGGAAATTCTAAGCTCTTGCAGCTCTGCCCCTTTACGTATGTACAACTCAGTAAGTCTATGATTTCTGTGAGTCTCAAAGTTGACCTCTTGTTTCAACCCTTGGGCATTAATTGGCAATCAGTGTTTCTTGTCTATGGAAAGTAAACTTAATGATGAGTGCCTAGAAAGTTTGTATATAGACAAACTTATCCAAAACCAGGACTTAGTGGGATGGTTACTTAGATCAGTATACAATGCCTTTATGTTTTGGAGATTTTGGAGATTTCCTGCTAATAATAATGACAAAAGAACATAATTTTTAATAATTAAAAAAAGTTTCTTCCTTTGTGCTAAATCTCATCTTCCAAGATAAATGCTTATGTTCAGGTAAGGGGTGGGGGCACTAAGGAAGGAAGAAGGGGACACCATTATTTGTTTCCTTTTGTGCAAGGATCTATAGGACCTGGCTCTGCTCACTGCTATGGGGATCTGCTGTATTTGCAATAAGAGAGCCACAGTCTCTGATCTTTACCAGGAAAAGAAAAGTCAAGACAAATTGCCAGGAAAGAGTCTTTAAAAACCCAAATGAGGAGGTGGTGTGGGAAAACACAAACAGAGGACTTTGGATGATGAAATAAAAACAGTGATAAAATGCCCTGTGGGTGAGAATGGGCTTTTAACCCCATCAGGAAAATCTTCCTGGAAGGGATGAGCCTGAGTTAAGATTTAAAAAATGAGGAGGACATATAATATCAGAAAGGGAGACAGAACGTAAAGACTGCTAACTCTGGGAAACGAACTAGGGGTGGTAGAAGGGGAGGAGGGCGGGGGGTGGGAGTGAATGGGTGACGGGCACTGGGTATTATTCTGTATGTTAGTAAATTGAACACCAATAAAAAAAATAAATAAATAAAAAATAAAATAAAAAATAAAAAAAAAATAAAAAATGAGGAGGACTCAGCCTGGAGAAGAATTCGTGTCAAAGGACTATCAAGCAATGGAAAAGTATGAGAGATGACTCGTGTAGAATCAGAGCATGGGGCTGAGCAGTCGAGCATTTCTCAAGCGTAGAGAGAAAGGAGTGGGAGACATATGGGAAATGAGATGGGCAAGCTCAGTTCCTGGAACATCTTTCAGGCCCTTTTAAATATCTTGTATTTTATCTGTTGGGCCAGGGAAACTACTGAATTGTGTTGGAAAGAGAGTGACACAGTCAAATTTACATAAAAGAAAATTTCTGTTTGGCTCCTTTTCTTTGTTCCTCTACCTACACCTCCATTCCAAACCAGCTCCTCTACTTACCAATGATCTTTCTTTCATCTAGTTAAGGGACCTCTGGTTTGCAAAAATAACCAAGATACTATTATTATTCTTTATTTATCCCACTATGATGAGATATTTTGGAATTTGCTAGTTCACAAAATCAAAGCCTATCAACCAATGTTATTCTGTTCATCATTCAGTGTAAACTTTTTGAAGATCTGATGAAAAATCTTTATTTTTTTAAGATTTTATTTATTTTTTCATGAGAGACACAGAGAGAGAGGTAGAGACATAGGTAGAGGGAAAAGCAGGGATCCTGATGTGGGACTTGATCCCAAGACCCCAGGATTACGACTTGAGCCAAAAATCTTTAAATACTTTTGAATGAATTCAGTGAATACTTTCTGAATTTCTTGGGTAACAGCTAATAAGCTAAGTAAGATATAAGCCAAAACTCTTTTTTTCTGTACGTTTTATGACATGGATTCCCTTCTACTCCAAGGAAGAAGAGACCAGGAAATTGTCTTAAGAGCAGTTTCATCTTTCTTTTCCATGTTAATCATAGGGCATCAAATGCAATGTGGATTCAAAAAAATAAGAGAATGAATCAGGGTCAAATGTCAAACACATCTACTTGTGATCTTATGTTCATGGATAAGACAGTTTTCCAAAGCCATCTTCTCCTGGACTGTAGTATTAGAGTAATAATACCAGCTGGCATTTACTGCATACTTGCTATGTGCCAGCCACTGGCCTAATTTCAGTGTTTTACACTTATCATAATATTTACTTAATCTCTACAGGTTAGTCAATGCTATCTTCATTCATATTTTACAAATGGAAACAATGTGGCACAGAGAGAAAGAAAGACATTCATCAAAATCACGTATCAAAGAGGTAGTGGGGTTAGGATTAGAATCTACCAATCCTGATCCAGAACTCATGCTTTGAAATCACTAGATAGCTAAAAAAAATAAAATAAAATAAACAATAAAAATTTTAAAAAAGGTTTGTTAGAATTACATTTGACAGATAAGTTATGATCTGTGTACATGGAAAACTGTTGTTTCAATTAAGTGGTACTATTGTTCAATTTTAGTTTAAAATAAAGCTTATCAGAATGTGTGATGTCTAGTACATAGAAGTTCTCAGGAAAACAAGTTCTCATTCATTCTTCCATAAAAAGCAGCTGCTGTTCCTCTTGTATCCATATCCTCACCATGAGAAAGACCTCCAAATAGCTCTATTTTCCTCTTCCCCTACCCCTAATCTTAAAGAATTAAGAGAAAATGCACAACTGATGCCAGATGTTCTGTAGCTGTTTCGGTCTGCATGTACCTTGGTTTCCAGCACATCACTTATACTTTGACAGTGTGTCTTCACAGTGTTCATGTGTACCCCATCTGAAGTTGCATGAGGAGCACAGTGGGATAGACACAGGATCAAAGCTAACCTCCTGGCCTCATTTTCCAACTGTTAAATTTCCCCTCCCAAGATTCACAGGATTTTCTTGTGTTAATATTCATGTGGTCAAAGACAGATAGAAGGATGGGATGCCTGGGTGGCTCTGCAGTTGAGAGTTTGCCTTTGGCTCACTGTGTGATCCTGGGTCCTGGGATTGAGTCCCCGCATCAGGCTCCTTGCAGGGAGACTGCTTTTCCCTCTACCTATGTTTCTGCCTATCTCTGTATCTCTCATGAATAAATAAATAAAATCTTTAAAAACATTTTAAAAAAATTAAAAAGATTAAAAAGACAGATAGAAGGAAAGATGGATGTATTACAACCATACCCACTCGAAGTCCTGAACTAAGCATCATGCACGAAACTTGTAAATTCTGGTAGGAAGTTTAAAACTAAAAGTGTTTCAAGCATCCATGATCCTGCTATATAAATCTAAAACAAACTATTAATTCAAATAAAAGTTGCCATATGCCCTCCTTGCCTGACACAGTATACACTCAATGTAGCATGGATTCACTATATTTTGGATCACCCACCTATCGGAGAACCTGAAACAGAGAAACAATTTGAGGGTGGGGAGACAGCAGGCTTTTAAGATTCAGCCTAAAGAGCAAAGGAAAATGGTTATAAAAATAATATAAGTCAAAGGAAAATGTCTTATTCAACTTTGTACTACTGTGTGAAGAACAGCTTCCCTGTAAACAATATTCAAAAGAATCTTCAGCTCCTATACATTTGATCTCAAACAGTTCTCTAAATTTCATTTTATCCTTTCTTCCATCAGTCATGAGTCCCTAGCATTGTGTCAATCTTTTGCTACCAAAACTCTTTATTTTTATATTTTATATTTTTATATTGGTTAGGTCTTTTCCTGGAATATACTGTAAACAAAGGATGGATACTTACTTTTTCCTATTCATTTTGTTCCTAGAACAGTATCTATTACATACAGTTTGCTTGCAAGAAATAATATGCTAATTATCTAGTGAGAATGGTATAATGAATATTAACAATCCTCCATAATCCAGCCCTGATCACATCCCTGTAAAGCCTTCTCTAGTTACACCAATCCCTAAAAACAATAGTGACACATAAAGTCACCAGGTTATTGTCTAACATATGCTTAGCTCTCATTTAAGTTGATGCTGTGATTATGAACAAGTACCTACATATTCTCTTAACCCTACAAAAAACAATAAGCTGACAGTGTGTGCGTTATTATCCTAACCATATACACATTATATACATAACCATATCCATATCCATGTATATATACTTATATAGTATAACTGCTAGCTCTTAAATATATATTTACATATACTAAATATATATATTCAAAAATTGCTCTGCTTTCCAAATGTTCATTTTTTAAAATCTTTGCACCAAGCCTGTGTTTTAAGTGCATCTTTAAATTTGAGGTATAGAAAGTGAAAAGATGTTAAGTGAATTGTCCCAGTTGACAGGGTTACACGATGGCAACACTGGGATCTGAACTCCACCTAAGCCCAGACTCTCCTCTACTACACTAATAGAGTCGCTCACTCTAAGGTTTCTCTAAGCAACTGGCCCAGAGTCACACAGCTGTCACAACAGCTAGACTCTGAACCATGCCTACCTGGCTTTTTGATCAACATGAGGCTGTCTTCTCCAATATTTCTATTCTTTGAACCTCAAGGTAGCTGAAAAATTTTAGAGCTCATAAAAGCCTTAGAGTTGATCTAACCTCATTTCCCCATTCAGATCATAGAGGTAAAGCCCACAGAAGAGAAGTCACACGAAAGAAGAGAGTCAGCGAAAGTCACACATAATTCAGTGAAGAAAATGAGCCCCAAACCCAAGTGTCCTCTTTTCATTCACCACATACCATCCATTTTGGGATTTCTTCATAAACTGTTTTGTAAATGCTTTCTGTTTCTAAAACTTGTATCCATTATAAAACAGCAAGTGAGAGGACAGATCCAACAGAAAAAGGAATGTATAATACTACATGAATTAAAAAGAGATTAATTAATGTGAATTACAGTTATATATCTTTTAACAACACCATACTAGATATCTCCAGCATACTCACACAGACTTGTGAGACAGCATCCATTTACATATTTGTCTATGCCCGCAGACATCTGTTCTTACAAAATCATCTATTCATTCAACAATTACATGATAAGTTCCTACTATGTACTGAGCATCAGGCTAAACTTTGAATTTATTTAGACCAAAAGAACTGTAGATACCTCAAACTGCAATGCCTTTTACATCCATGTGTTCACAGAAGGGGCCAAATGTTCATTGAATACATGGATGAGTGAGTGAGTGAATGAATGAAAAAGCTTCAGAGATTCCCAAGTCCAGGGAGGCAGAAAAAGAGGCATAATCTTTGCTTTTATCCCTGGTAGTTTCCCTTATAGTTAGCAAAACAAAGAATCAGGGTAGCAATGGCTTTTAAGAAAAATCAAAAAGCAATTTCAAAAGGTAATCATAATGTTTCTTATCTCAACCAGACTTAGCTGGAGGAGCTCTTTGCTCACATGAAAAGCAATTCTCCCATGCAGCTTTTTATCAGTGAATGCCACTCCCCTAATATCTGTATTCTCGTGACTGTTTTATTTTCCCCATCCCATATAATTAATAAAAATTCAAATACTAGTTATCATATGCTATATGATACAGGCCAACACAGTTTCCATGCAATATATCTTTTCCACTCTTTAAAAATAATCCTAGGAGCTAAATATTTTTATGCCCATTTTCCAGACAAGGGAGTTGATGTTCAAACAATTTCAGTAACTTTTCCCAGGTCATGAAATGCAAGTAAATAATATGACCAGGATTTTAAATCCCCATAAGTCTTATTCCGATGTTTGCACTACAGTGTCTCCTGTGCTAGCTATATTGCTTCTATATTCTCCCAACACTCCTGCACACACATACATATTGACACCATGACAACCACAAGCAGAAAAAAATTACTGGTAAGCTGTTCCTCATACAAACATACCTGATAAGTTGGGTCATTGTCAGTTTCTGCCTTGAGAGTTGTGTGATTTTTTGCTATTGCACGGCTCAGTGGCTCAATGTTTCTTCTTGCCCTGTGCTAGCAGTTTAACTATCTCCATATGTTCAGGAGCTCACAGAAACGGGATTGAAAACAGCTTGATTAGCATAGTATGGGTGTTGGGTAAACTGCTGTCTTAGTTGAAGATATTTTTCTTCATGTTACACAGCATGAAGTCTCTCCACAATTCATCAGTTAACACCATGGTTCCTTAATGACCAAGCACTAAATCTTGGGTTTCAATCCCTCCGGGAATGTTTCACTTACTGATAGATAATCAAGAAGCATTTATTGAGCACCTGCTTCAGGAAAGCCCCAATAGGGGGTTACAAAGAATTATAAGACTATGCAGTTTTTCCTCAAAAACTGCAATAATAATAGATAATAATAATAATAGATACTTAGAGAAATTGAAACCTATCAATACAACAATGGAGAGTTAGATTAAAAGTCAAGATAATAAGATACTAAGATGTTATTTAAAATTGACAGTCAAATGAAAGTCAAAGTCACTAAGTTCAGAAGAATTTCAGATGTGTGCTCATCACTGGACTCAGATAGCCAGTAAAGAATTCTTGGAGGAAGGAAGGCTTCATACAGGATAAAGCGTTAATATTGTACTAGGTTTACTAGGTGAAGAGAAAAGGGCAGCACAGAGAATCATCCTAGGTCTAATCCAATAGAATCAACCTGATTATATAATTTTCTTACTTTTTTCAAACAACTCTGAGAAAATAATAAGACTGCTTAATTCTTTTTTTTTAAGTTGAGGTCAAATCTTCAAAGCAATGTCAAGGCAGAAGGAGACTTTATTTTATGCTTCATGCATGCTAAGGTCTTTGTCTTGTTCAAGAGTAAGCCGGAATACTTAATGTTAGACCTCATTAGAAAATAACATAGTTAAGTATGTGTGTTAAGTATTTGAAGATTACCACAGAAAGAATAGAAACACAGCTTTCAAAATGGCAAAGAAAAAAGGAATACAGAGAGTTTTATCAATCTAATGCAATGCAGCTAAGGAGAAAAAGTAAGAACACTGGGTTTATTCTTAAAAATGATAATAGACACAATAATTGAGTTAAAAAAACAAGTTGTAGGGTATTATGAACAGTAGATGTCATTTATGCAGTTGAAAACTCATGAAGGATATTATATTATTACTACAATGGAGGCATATGTAACAAAATTACTAAAGTTTTACAAAGGATGGGAAAGATACATGTGTTAGCCATATTGGTTATCCCTAACAGAATAAGAGAATAGGATGGGGAGGGGAAGAGAAAATCCTTCAACTGATTCTCTAATTGTTTTTATCTTTTTGAAAGTTCTAAAGAAAATATGGTAAAATCTTAAGATTTGATAAGTAAATGGAATTAGATTGAGAAGATAGGTACACATGGCTTCAACTGTGTCTGAATCTATTATTATTTCTTTAAAAGTTCTGAGGCAAGTAGGGCAAAGTATTAAATTTGTTGGATAGATCTGTAAGCAGTTGTGAAATTATTCTCTGAGTGTTTGGTATATTTTATAATAAGAACTAAAAAATAACATTTTTAAATAAAGAATTTCTTGTTTCATGCAATTAAAATATCCAACATAGATTAGACATAAGGTGTAGGTTGATTCAGATGTTCATGTTGTCATTAGGGCTTTGGCTCTGGTTTTCCAAACTTCTCTGGTTTCTCCCAAATTCATGTATTGACTTCATTCCTGGTTTGGCTTCTAACATGGTAGCAAAACAGTCATTGTAGCTTTGGTTCCTTCTTACACATACTACATTATCCATCCAGTGAGTGGCTTTTGTCCCAATATTCTAACAGATATCCAGAAATCTTTTCTCATTAGAATGTATGCTTCCTCTTCTCCCTCAACTCCAAAGCAATTACTGTGGTCAAATAAATGATTTCCTCAGTGTGGGTTGTATATCACAGTCTTGGACCTATTAGAACCTCATGATCTGCCTATGGAAAATAAAACCTGTTGAGCAAAGGAGAGGAGAAAAGGCTCATCAGGGAAAGGAATATCAATCAACTAATATCCACTATACTATTTAAAAAGAATAACCCCTGATTATTCAATTAGAAAAGTATTAGTGAAGTGCCAGGAAGACTTGCAGTCTACAATGCCCTTTTGTTGTTTTAATACTGTGTATTAGCTTTATGGTCAACACTATTTTAAGCAAAATGAAGAGTGCAAATATGTATTGTGTGTATATGTGTGCAAATTATGGGGCTCACCAACATTTGCATATTAATTCATTAATTCATTACTTAGCATTTTCTGAGCTACCAGCTAGGTGTTAAGTTTTTGGCTTTTATCTAAAATTACTTAAAATATTAAGATGAGGAAAAAATTTACTACACTTCAATGTCATCTTCTCTCCTAAATCAAAACAAGTCTAAGACTTGATAGGCACCATAGCATTATGGTCAAGGGTGCAAACTAGAACAAGACTGCTTGGTTTCAAATCCCAGCTCGCATCATTTACCAGCTTTCTGACTTTGAACAAGTTTCTTAACTTGCATTTTCATCATATAGGCATTGCAAGGATGAAATGGTCCCACCACAGCACAGCATGTGGAATAGCACCTGGTGTACTGCAAGCACTTAATATTAAATCCTGACCAAAGAGTCTCCTGGCTTCCAGTATGTTGTTGTTAATATAAAGATAAACCTTTTGCACAAACAATTAATTGACATGGTGCAAACATGGGAAAAAAACCCACACAACTATCATCATCAGGCATCTGAAGCTTTATATCATATCTGAACACAACCATACATTTAAAATTTTTATAAAAATGAAGAAAGTAAAGAGATTCAGAGAAAACTTATTTTTTACATTTTTATTTACCTTTTAAAAAACTGTATGTATTCAGGCTTTCTAGTGGGGAGCCTGGAAATCCAATAAGCTTCAAAAAAAAAAAAGGTGATAAAAAAAATCACACATTGTGCCTTTGATAGTCCACAGTCTAAATTTGCATTGACTTCTTTAAAGACTAAGTATAGCAATTTCTGTATCCTTCCCTTATGGATCAGATGAAGACTCAAACAATCTTATCTTTGGAAAGATCTTAGAGATAATGAATCTTCCCACACAGTGCATGGGGGTTCCCATCTTCCTTAACCTTAATGTTGTCATTAAATTTCCAAAAATAAAGTTGAAAGGAGAGTCATGTCCTTTCTGAAGCTCTCTAATCATTTAAAAATTTCCCTTTGAATTCTTTAGGAGGAAAACTCCAGGCTTTTAGTTATTCTATTTATGAACTAGTTTCTAGAGATTTTGTTACCATGACCACTTTCCTCTTTGATTGGAGATTATGTTTAGGTAGTCCATGACCTAAGTAGTAAGCCTAGACACTGATTTTTAAATAATTTGAATCAATTTCCATCATTTAAACACCAAAAATTTTAGAAGTCTCAAATGAGATAAGACAGTTTGCCTGCTTGCTTCCATAGCTACAAAATGCTGTGGGAGACTGCTCTCATCAGATTTTAACATGTCCTTTCTAGATCAACACAATCCCTATAAAGCAGCCCTATTTCCATAGTCAATCTTTGATATAAACTCCCTTTTTCAGTGTTCACTTCACCTCTAAAATACGGTACCCAGGATTAAGTAAAAGTAAAATACTCAAGATAAATTTGGACCATTTTATAGGAAAGTTCCCTCCCATTTTCTATACATGATCCTCAGCCAAATAATCTTTTATGACATTTAGAAGTTAAAATTAGCTTAAATCCATACTCTGGTTAAATTACAAAAGCAGAACATCTTTATTACAAAAATTTCAAACAATACCAAAAATAAATAAAGCATAAAATAAAAACCAACCCTTCAAAGTCTTCCATAATTATATTTTCTAAAGATAATTATTTTCAAATGTCTGTTGGAATATACTTCAGGATCAATTTATGTGTCTATGGAGACAGTCCCATAAATATATTTATGTTACCCTGCTCTAAAAGATTCAAAATATACTGAATTTTAAATGTAGAAGGGCAAATTATTTGACACCATAGGAGAAGTATGACTTGCCAATGATCTGAAAAAGAAGGATAAAGAGAAAAGTTCAAATATTTCAGAGGCACTGCCTTGGGGATATGTTACTTCCTAATCCTTTTTTCTGATATCCACTCTGTGACTTTCCAATCATCTTTAGGGAAAAACTAAAAGGATATATACAAAAGTGATGTTTTTAGCGTAGGAGCTATCCTACCAGACCCTCCCTCTCTAACAAAAGCTTGATTTATTCTCTACAATATAGCCTTAATGGTTCCAATAGGAAATCTGTAGTGTTCTTTGGCACTCTGAATTTAGACTATAGATGTGTATTTTAATATCAATTTCTTTCATCAATGTTTTCTAGTTTTCAGAATACAGTTCTTTCACCTCCTTTGTTAGCTTTATTCCTAGGTTTTTTATTATTTTGGGGGCAACTGTAAGTGGAATTTTCTTAATTTCTCTTTCTGCTGCTTCATTATGAGTGTACAGAAATGCAAGGATACGTGTTTAAGACCTTGGTGCTTCATTTTGTAAAATATTTTGTTTTTAAAGGCAAACATTATTTTATATTGATTGTCCATAAATGAAAATAGAAAAGGACTTGATTTTGCCTTAATCTTTAAGAAGCAACTTTATCAGTGAACAAATGAAATATTGTTTTGACTGGCTTATAAACTTAATCTTTATTTAACAAACTTTAAAAATACTTTACTGTCATTCATTCAGGAGCTAACGATACAAAAAACAACTATTTCTGCCCTTAGGAAGCACATACTCTAGTAGGGGTGGAAGAAAAACACACATAAATTTAGTAGAATATAAATCGTATTAAAATATAATTATATAACTGCCTAATAGATGGAAGAAATTAATTTCCATAAACTAAATAATTTCAAAGAAAAAATCTGAATTAATCTTGAAAGAATAAATAGGAGTTTACATGGCAGAAAATGCAATGTCTAGGGGAGGAATGAAGTACAGAGTTACAGATTCTAGGAAAAGAAAAAACATTTTGTTTATTCAGTAAGAATAATAAGCATATGGTACTATAATGAGACCAAATCATGAAGTCATGAAAGTTGTTGGTGGTCACATGTAAGGGAGATTGATCTTTACTTTTGAGGCAGTAAAGAATATTTGAATATTTGGGGTCTTTGGCTATTTGGGGAATAAATCCCACTTGATCATGGTGAATGATTTTCTAAATGTAAATGTATTGTTAGATTCAATTTGCTAATATTTTGTTGAGGAGTTTTGCAACTATAGTCATCAAAGATATTGGACTACAGTTCTCTTTTTTTTGTAGTGTCTTTATTTGGCGTTAGTATCAGGGTAATGCTGACCTCATGAATGAATTTGGAAGCTTCCCTTCCTCTTCTATTTTTTGGAATAGTTTGAGAGGAATACCTATTGCCTCTTTTTTTACATGTTTGATAGAATTCATCTGTGAAGGTGTCTGCTTCTTGGTTGGGACTTTTTTGATTCCTGATTCAATTTCATTGCTGGTAATTGGTTTGTTCAAATTTTCCACTTCTTCCTGACTCAGTTTTAAGAAGTTATATGTTTCTAGGGATTTAACCATTTCTTCCAAGTTGTCCATTTTGTTGGCATAAAATTTTTCACAATATTCTTTTATAACCCTGTGTATTTGCATGGTGTTGGGGGGGCACTGGTTATTTCTTTTCTTTCATTTCTGATTTTCTTTAGTTGAGTCTTCTTTTCTTTTCTTTCTTTCTTTCTTTTTTTTTTTTTTTTGACGAATCTGGTTAAAGGCTTATCAATTTTATTGACCTTTTTAAAGAACTAGCTCCTGGTTTCATTGATTGGTTCTATTATTTTTGGGTTTCTATTTCATTTATTTCTGCTCTAATTTTTATTATTCCTTTCCTTCTACTATTGGGTTTTTTTCACTGATGGATTATTTATTTTTATTATTATTTTTTTATTGGAGTCCAACTTTCCAACACATAGCATATCGCCCAGTACTCTTCCCGTCAAGTGCCCCCCTCAGTGCCTGTCACCTAGTCACTCCAAACCCCCACCCTCCTCCCTTTCCACTACCCCTTGTTCATCTCCCAGAGTTAGGAGTCTCTCATGTTCTGTCATCCTCAATGATATTTTCAATCATTTTCTCTCCTTTCCCCTTCATTCCCTTTCACTATTTTTTATATTCCCCAAATGAGTGAGACCATATAATGTTTGTCCTTCTCCGACTGACTTATTTCACTCAGCATAATAACCTCCAGTTCCATCCACGTCGAAACAACCGGTGGGTATTCGTCGTTTCTAATGGCTGAGGAATATTCCATTGTATACATAGACCACAGCTTCTTTATCCATTCATTTTCGATGGACTCAGAGGCTCCTTCCACAGTTTGGCTATTGTGGACACTGCTGCTGTGAACATTGGGGTGCAGCTGTCCCGGCATTTCCCTGCATCTGTAACTTTGGGGTAAATCCCCAGCAGTGCAAATGCTGGGTCATAGAGCAGTTCTATTTTTAACTATTTGAGGAACCTCCACACAGTTTTCCAGAGTGGCTGTACCAGTTCACATTCCCACCAACAGTGCAAGAGGGTTCCTCTCTCTCCACATCCTCTCCAACATTTGTTGTTTCTTGTCTTGTTAATTTTCCCCATTCTCACTGGTGTGAGGTGGTATCTTGTGGTTTTGATTTGTATTTCCCTGATGGCAAAGGATGCGCAGCATTTTCTCATGTGCTTGTTGGCCATGTCTATGTCTTCCTCTGTGAAATTTCTGTTCATGCCTTTTGCCCATTTCATGATTGGATTGTTTGTTTCTTTGCAGTTGAGTTTAATAAGTTCTGTATAGATCTTGGATACTAGCCCTTTATCTGATATGTCATTTGCAAATATCTTCTCCCATTCTGTAGGTTGTCTTTTAGTTTTGTTAACTGTTTCTTTTGCTGTGCAGAAGCTTTTGATCTTGATGAAGTCCCAATAATTCATTTTTGCTTTTGTTTCCCTTGCCTTCATAGATGTATCTTGCAAGAAGTTGCTGTGGCCAAGTTCAAAGAGTGTTGCCTGTGTTGTCCTCTAGGATATTGATGGACTCTTGTCTCACATTTAGATTTTTCATCCATTTTGAGTTTATCTTTGTGTATGGTGTAAGAGAATGGTCTAGTTTCATTCTTCTGCATGTGGCTGTCCAATTTTCCCAGGACCATTTATTGAAGAAACTGTCCTTTTTCCAGTGGATAGTCTTTCCTGCTTTGTAGAATATTAGTTCACCATAGGGTTGAGGGGCCATTTCTGGATTCTCTATTCTGTTCCATTGATCTATGTGTCTGTTTTTGTGCCAGTACCACACTGTCTTGATGATCACAGCTTTGTAGTACAACCTGAAATTTGGCATTGTGATGCCCCCAGCTCTGGTTTTCTTTTTTAATATTCCCCTGGCTATTCGGGGTCTTTTCTGATTCCATACAAATTTTAAGATGATTTGTTCCAACTCTCTGAAGAAAGTCCATGGTATTTTGATAGAGATTAATGTGTAAATTGCACAATTTACACATGCACTAAATGTGTAAATTGCCCTGGGTAACATTGGCATTTTCACAATATTAATTCTGCCAATCCATGAGCATGGAATATTTTTCCATCTCTTTGTGTCTTCCTCAATTTCTTTCAGAAGTGTTCTATAGTTTTTAGGGTATAGATCCTTTACATCTTTGGTTAGGTTTATTCCTAGGTATCTTATGCTTTTGGGTGCAATTGTAAATGGGACTGACTCATTAACTTCTCTTTCTTCAGTCTCATTATTAGTGTAGAGAAATGCCACTGATTTCTGGGCATTGATTTTGTATCCTGCCACACTGCCAAATTGCTGTATGAGTTCTAGCAACCTTGGGGTGGAGTCTTTTGGGTTTTCTATGTAGAGTATCATGTCATCCGCAAAGAGGGAGAGTTTGACTTCTTCTTTGCTGATTTGAATGCTTTTTATTTCTTTTAGTCATCCAAGTGCTAAGGCTAGGACTTCTAGTACTATGCTAAATAGCAGTGGTGAAAGTGGACATCCCTGTCATGTTCCTGATCTTAGGGGAAAGGCTCCCAGTGTTTCCCCATTGAGAATGATATTTGCTGTGGGCTTTTCATAGATGGCTTTTAAGATGTTGAGGAATGTTCCCTCTATCCCTACACTTTGAAGAGTTTTGATCAGGAATGGATGCTGTATTTTGTCAAATGCTTTCTCTGCATCTATTGAGAGGATCATATGGTTCTTATTTTTTCTCTCGTTGATATGATCTATCACATTGATTGCTTTATGAGTGTTGAACCAGCCTTGCATCCCGGGGATAAATCCCACTTGGTCATGGTGAATAATCTTCTTAATGTACTGTTGGATCCTATTGGCTAGTATCTTGTTGAGAATTTTTGCATCTGTGTTCATCAGGGATATTGGTCTATAATTCTCCTTTTTGGTGGGGTCTTTGTCTGGTTTTAGAATTAAGGTGATGCTGGTTTCATAGAACAAATTTGGAAGTACTCCATCTCTTTCTATCTTTCAGAACAGCTTTAGTAGAATAGGTGTTGTTTCTTCTATAAACGTTTGATAGAATTCCCCTGGGAAGCCATCTGGCCCTGGACTATTATGTCTTGGGAGATTTTTGATGACTGCTTCAGTTTCCTCCCTGTTTATCGGCCTGTTCAGGTTTTCTATTTCTTCCTGTTCCAGTTTTGGTAGTTTGTGGTTTTCCAGAAATGCCTCCATCTTTTCCAGATTGCCTAATTTATTTGCATATAGCTGCTCATAATAAGTTTTTAAAACCATTTGTATTTCCTTGATATTGGTGGTGATCTCTTTTTTTTCATTCGTGATTTTCTTAGTTTGAGTCTTTTCTCTTTTGTTTTTAGTAAGGCTGTCCAAAGGTTTATCTGTCTTATTAATTCTTTCAAAGAACTAACTCCTGGTTTTGTTGATCTATTCCACAGTTCTTCTGGTCTCTATTTCATTGAGTTCTACTCGAATCTTTATTAACTCTCTTCTTCTGCTGGGAGTAGGTTTTATTTGCTGTTCTTTCTCCAGTTCTTTGGGTGCTAGGTTAGCTTTTGTATTTGAGTTCTTTCCAGTTTTTTGAGGGATGCTTGTATTGCGATGTATTTCCCTCTCAAGACTACTTTTGCTGTATCCCAAATATTTTGAACTTTTCTTTTCTTTTTTTTTAAAAGATTTTATTTATTTATTCATGATAGTCACAGAGAGAGAGAGAGAGAGACAGAAACACAGGCAGAGGGAGAAGCAGGCTCCATGCAGGGAGCCCGACGCGGGATTCGATCCCAGGTCTCCAGGATCGCACCCTGGGCCAAAGGCAGGCGCTAAACTGCTGCGCCACCCAGGTATCCCGATTTTGAACTTTTCTATCTTCATTCAAGTTTCCATGAATTTTTTTTTAATTCTTCTTCAATTTCCTGGTTGACCCTTTCATCTTAAGGATGCTTTTTAACCTCCACAAGTTTGAATTTCTTCCAAATTTCTTCTCGTGATTTAGTTCTAGTTTCAAAGAATTGTGGTCTGAAAATATACAGGGGATAATCCCAATCTTTTGGTATCAGTTAAGACCTGATTTGTGATCCGGTATGTAGTCTATTCTGGAGAAAGTTCCATGTGCACTTGAGAAGAATGTGTATTCAGTTGCACTTGGATGTAAAGTTCTGTAAATATCTGTGAAATCCATCTGGTCCAGTGTATCATTTAAAGCTCTCGTTTCTTTGGAGATGTTGTGCTAAGAATATCTGTCATTTACAGAAAGCACCATGTTGAAGTCTTCCAGTATTAGTGTATTATTATTTAAGTTGTCTTAACTTTGGTTATTAATTGATTGATATATTTGGCAGCTCCCACATTAGTGACATAAATATTCATGGTTGTTAGGTCCTCTTGTTGGATAGATCCTTTAAGTATGATATAGTGTCACTCTTCATCTCTTACTACAGTCTTTGGGATAAAGTTTAATTTATCTGATATAAGGATGGCTACCCCTGCTTTCTTTTGAGGACCATTTGAATAGTAAATGGTTCTCCAACCTTTTATTTTCAGGCTGTAGATGTCCTTAGGTCTCAAGTGAGTCTCTTGTAGACAGCAAATAGATGGGTCTTGCTTTTTTATCCACTCTGAAACCCTGTGTCTTTTGATGGGATCATTAAGCCCATTCACGTTCAGAGTTACTATTGAAAGATATGAATTTAGTGTCATCATAATACCTATTCAGTCCCTGTTTTTGTGGATTGTTTCTTTGGACTTCCTCTTTCTTTTACAGAGTCCCCCTTAATATTTCTTGCAGAGCTGGTTTGGTGGTCACATATTCTTTTAGTTTCTGCCTATCGTGGAAGATCTTTATCTCTCCTTCTATTGTGAATGAGAGCCTTGCTAGATAGAGTATTCTTGGCTGCATGTTCTTCTCATTTAGGACCCTGAATATATCCTGCCACCTCTTCCTGGCCTGCCAGGTCTCTGTGGAGAGGTCTGCTGTTAACATAACATTTCTCCCCATATAAGTTAGGGATCTACTACTGTCTCTTGCTGCTTTAAGGATCTTTCCTTTATCTTTGGAATTTGCAAGATTCACTATTAAATGTCTGGGTGTTGAACGGTTTTTATTGATTTTGTGGGGGGCGATCTCTCTATCTCCTGGATCTGAATGCCTGTTTCCCTCCCCAGTTTAGGGAAGTTCTCAGCTAAATACACTCTCTGGTCATTTGTTCCTTTTGGTGCCCTCTGGAACCCCAATTAAATGTAGATTTTTCCTTCTGAGGCTTATCATTTATTCCCCTTAACCTTTCCTCATGATCTTTTGTTTTTCTTTTTTTTCCTCAGCTTCCTTCCTTGCCATAAACTTGTCTTCTATGTCACTCACTCATTCTTCTACCTCATTAACCCTCACTGTTAGGACCTCCAGTTTGGATTGCATCTCATTTAATTGATTTTTAATTTCGGCCTGATTAGATCTAAATTCTGCAGTCGTGAAGTCTCTTGAATCCTTTATGCTTTTTTCCAGAGCCAACAATAGCTTTATAATTGTGCTTCTGAATTGGCTTTCTGACATCGAATTGTAATCCAAATTCTGTAACTCTGTGGGAGAGAGTACTATTTATGATTCTTTCTTTTGTGGTGAGTTCTTCTTTCTAGTCATTTTGTTCAGTGCAGAGTGGCTAAAAACAAGTTGTACTGGAAAAAGAAAGGAGAAAAAAAGGGGAAAATAAAGAACAAAAAATAAAAACAAAAACAAAACAAAACAAAAACAAGGAGGGGTATCCACTCATTCTATATACTAGAAGTTTCTCAACTTCCCCTGGAGCTTTCCAGCACTGCTCAGTTAAGAACTTGTTTTTAGCCTGTCCTTCCAGCTGCTCTTCTGGGGGAGGGCCTGCTGTGCTGATTCTCAGGTGTGTGCACCTAGGGGAGCTGCCCCGCCCCCTGCCAGGTGCACGGCTCAGTGGGAGCTGTTTGTCCCGTGAGGCCCCTGTTCCCTGACAGCCGCTCCTTCCCAGGCACAAGGTAACACAGAGAGGAACAACAAGATCATTGAGGGTGGCCAGCTCTCCAGCCCTGGAGTCAGCTCTCGCAGTAACTTCCGCAGCTCCCAGTCCGCAGGGGCCTGGATGCTCTGGGAGCGGGGCGCTGATCTGCACAGCTGGGGGCCGCCGGGGACAGGAGCGTCATCGCTGTCCTGTGTCTTCCCAGCCTCCACCTGTCCCAAGGGGAGAGCCAAATCCTGGGCTGTGTCCCCTGGCCCTGGGTTCCAGGGCCTGCACCTCTGGAATTGCGCTCCCAGGGCTGCACAGCCCCCTCCGTGTGGAACCACCGCCAGAGCCGCTGCCTGAGCTGCCCCCGGGCCCTGCCGGGCGCTTGCTCCAGCCCTTTAGGGTGCTTGGCCTGCGGTGTGTGGCATGCTCCCCCCGGGGCACACTTCCTCTGTTAGCAATCCTGGGAACCTGGGGGCTCCACTGCCCCTCCTGGGGTCCTGCCTGAGTTCCCTGCAAGCGCCTTTCTGCTGGGGAAGATTGGTAAAGTTCCCACTTCTCCGGGACTGGGCTTTCCTGTCCTGGAGGCTCTGGCCGGGGCCTTAGCCCAGCTCCTCATGGGGGCCCTTCCCCCACTGGATGCTTTTTTATTTATTTTTTTCCCTCTTCCTACCTTGATAGAAGCCCGAGCTCTTCTCACTGTAGCATTCCAGCTGTTCTCTCTTTAAATCTCAGGCCGAATTGGTAGGTTTTCAGGATGATTTGAGTTATCTAGGTAAGTTGGTGGGGATCCTACTCTTCGCCATCTTGCCCCGCACCCCTACTATTGGGTTTTGTTTTATTTTTTCTAGCTCCTTCAGGTGTGGCCATGTTGTAATATCTGAAATTTTTCTTGCTATTTGAGGTAGTCCTGTATTGCTATAAAATTCCCTCTTAGACTAGCTTTTGCTGCACCCAAAGATTTTGGACCATAGTGTTTTTGTTTTCATTTGTCTCTACGTTTTTTTTAAAATATCCTCTTTGATTTCTTGGTTCATCCATTCATTGTTTAGTAGCATGTTATTTAACCTCCATGTATTTGTGTTTTTTTTAGAATTTTTCTTGTGGATGATTCCTAGTTTCAATGTTGTATTTGGAAAAGATGCATGCTATGACTTCAGTCTTCTTGAATTTGTTAAGACTTGTTTTGTGGCATAACACATGAACCATTCTGGAGGATTTTCTATGTGCACTTGAAAAGATGTGTGTCCCACTGTTTTAGGATGGGATGTTCTGAGTATATCTTAGATCCATCTGATCCAATGTGTCATTGAAAGCCACTGTTTCCTTATTGATTTTCTGTTTAGATGATTTGTCCATTGATATAAGTAGGGTGTTAAAGTCCCCTACTGTTATTATATTAAAATCTATTACTTTCTTTATGTTTGTTAATAGCTGCTTTATGTATTTGGAGCATAAATATTTACAATTATTATATCTTCTTTTTTTAAGATTTTATTTATTCATGGGAGACACACAGAGAGAGACAGAGAGAGGCAGAGACATAGGCAGAGAAAGAAGCAGGCTCCATGCAGGGACCCCAATGTGGGACTCAATTCCAGGACCCCAGGACTACGCCCTGGGCCGAAGGCAGGCACTGAATCACTGAGCCATCCAGGGATCCCCTTATATCTTCTTGTTAGATAGTTCCCTTTATGATTCTATAGTGTCCTTCTTTGTCTCTTGTTACAGTCTTTGTTTTAAAGGTTATCTTGTACAATATAACAATTGCTACCCTGGTTTTCTTTTCACTTCTGTTTGCATGATAAATGCTTTCCCATCTCTTCATTTTCAATATGCATGTGTCTTTAGGTTTGAAATGAGTCTCTTGTAGGTGGCATACAGATGAATCTTATTTTCTTATCCATTCAGTCATTCTGTCTTTTGACTGGAATGTTTAGTCCATTTATATTCTTTTTTTTTTTTTTAGTCCATTTATATTCTATGTAACTATTGGTAATTATGTATTTATTATCACCTTGTTTATTGTTTATGGTTGTTTTAGTAGTTCTTCTTCTGTTCCTTTCTTCTCTTGTTCTCTTCTCTCACAGTTTGCTGTCTTTCTTTAGTGATGTACTTGGATTCCTTTCTCCTTATTTTTGCATAACTATTACCATTTTGATTTGTGGTTACCAATAGGTTTACATATAACATTTTATGCATATAGTAGCCTATATTAAGTTTGAAACCATTTTAAAAGCACTAAATTTTTACTTCTCTCCTTGCCATGTTTTAGGTATATGGTATCATACTTTATACCCTTTTATTTTGTGAATCCCTTGACTGAATTTTATAGATCTACTTAATTTTACTAATTTTTGTGCTTCCTACTTTTCTTACTCCTGCTTATGATCTTTCCTTTCCACTCAAAGTATCCCCTTTAACACTTATTTTAAGGCTGGTTTAGTGGTAAAGAATTTCTTTAACTTTCATTTACTTGGGAAACTCTTTAGCCTTCCATTTAAATTATAGCCTTGCTGGTTATTCTTGGTTACAAGTTTTTTGTTTTGTTTTGTTTTGTTTTGTTTTGTTTCAGCACTTTGAATATATCATGTTACTTTCTTCTGGCCTGTAAAGTTTCTGCTGAAAAATCATCTGATAGCCTTGTGAGGTTTCCATTGGAAGTAACTGTTTTCTTTTTTGCTGCTTTTAAAATTCTCTCTTTATTGCTACTTTTTGCCATTTTAATTACTATGTATCTTGGTGTAGACATGCTTGGGTTGATTTTGTTAGGAGCTCAGTGCCTCCTGGATCTGAATTTCTGTCTCCTTAGTGGCTTTTAATGAAAGAGATTCTTTTTTTTTTTTTTTTTCA
This sequence comes from Canis lupus dingo, assembly GCF_003254725.2. NCBI lineage: Eukaryota > Metazoa > Chordata > Mammalia > Carnivora > Canidae > Canis > Canis lupus. Next base: position 20,745,288 of record NC_064255.1, on the reverse strand, counting down.
CTATATACCAAGCCTCTTTTTTTGTGATAAGCCATACCCTTTTAAAATCCTGTCTTCCTATCTTTCTCTCTTTTTTGATTCCATCTCTTTCAATACAGTAGGTGAGGGGCTCCAGATTATGCATCATTCTGATGATTCCCCAATAGCAAGATCACATTTAGTTCTCCAAATTCAAATTCATGATGTTGAGAAAATACAGGAAATTTTTCGTTCAGTTGAATTTCACTTCTATCACTTAGTTTAGGAAATTATTAATTTAGAGAGATTCAGTTTTCTCATTTGCAAATTAAAAAAATATATTACTTTAAAATGCTGTTGTGATAAGAATCACATGGGATTAAAATATATAAAAGACTATGCATAATAGGTAGTCAGTAAATGATAACACTTAAATAGTCATTTCCACTGTTGCTGCTACTATTGTCTACAAATTATAATGGATATTTTAGCCGATATCCCTAAAGGCATTGAATTATTTCCCTACCTTACTTACCTTGTTGATAAGTTTCCTATGTCTAGAATGCCCTTTCCTATTGCATATATCACTAAAATTTGTCTTATCCTTTAAGGAGCCATCTTTCTAAACTTCTTGTTTTTTGCAAAAGCAATTTCATGACTTCAAGGTGCTTAAACAAGTGTCTTACCCAGGTTTGATTCTCTGTAACAATTTTCTTCTTTAATTATGCCATTCTTTATTATAAGAAATCCTACTGAGCAAGCAGAAGTCTGATATTAAAGTGAACCTGTAAATTAATTTAATTTAAATTAAATTAAACGTGATATGAAGCTGTGGAAGCAATAGAAAAAAAAATTTACCTTGACAGCAATGCTGAGATGGCATGATTTTTTTTCCCCAAATCTCTGTATTGAAAAATTTTAACAAAAGTTTATGGTAAAAAAAAAAAAAAAATTAAAGGAAGCCTTAGGCTAAGTGTGTGACTATGTAAATACAAGCACCCCTCCCCTTCCAAACTGCAGATAAAAACAGTATGTATTATCATCAATTTAAGATTCTGAGTTATCCAAACACTTAAGCTAAAATCAAGGTTTAGAGACAAATGCAAAACATCTTTGAGCAGTGCAGCAATAATCAATAGGACTTGATAGTAGATTTAAAGATGTGAGAGCTATTAAAGCCAAAACTGAAATAAAGTCCTTTTTGGCAGAAGACATAAACAAGGATGACAAGACTGGGCACCCTCCAAGAAGCTCTGAGGTGGCTATGAGTGAATCTCACCTAAGCCTCATCATCACTTCAAGGAGCATAGGCTTTATTTCTAGGGCCAACCCAGGTGAAAAAAAAAAAATCTATTGAAACATTCTCTCCTCACTACAAAGAGGTCTAAAAACTGCATTCAACAAAGTGACATAGGGACGTTGACTCCAGGGAGAAATTTGATAGTGTAATCCCAGATACTGGGGGAATGATGTTCCATACAGAGTTGATTTTTTTCCAAGTGATCCATATGACACTAACATGGAATGAGTCATGAAAAAGTGGACTTGGCCGGAGAACTGGTCAGTGACAATTTAAACTAAACTAATAATTTAAAATGCCCCATCCAAATTCTGATATATGCCACCAACTCTAGTATTAGAATCCTCATTCCCTACCCAGAAACACAATGTCCCTATCTTGTTCAAGGAGCCTCACCTCAACAAGCCTATTTTGTGTTGTGTGTTTTCACTTTCCCCTTAGAAAATCAGACTTCTCTATGTCTGTTTCATGGCACGTAGAGGTGTCTTGTTAGACAATTAGCCAGTTAACAACTTTTGGAAAAAATTTAATTGTTCATAATAATGTATTGAATATGTGAACAGCCAAATAGATTATGTGTATCAGTTATATTGTGCCCCTTAAGTCATGCCTCTAGTTTTGTTAAAATTATTTATATCTCAGCTTCATCAAAAAGGATCTGAGGATGCTGTCTATATAGTTCTCATAGAACCATCATATAGTAACACTGTCACATATTAACTTGTCAGCTGCTGATATGAAAGACAAATTATGTTCCCTAGGTATTTCTGGCACTAAGGGAAGTCTTTGGAAGTAATACTTAGGTCAAAAGTCCTCTTAAAATTACTTCTATTCTTCACATAGATATCTCCACAGAAGTTCTCTGTTACACTGAAGAAGTAAAAATAACAAGCACTATAATTTTCTGAGTACCTCCTAACCACTGGGTGCTTACTTGAAAAATCTCTAGATCTTGATGATTATGAAAATCACCTCAAAAGATGATTTTTCCCAAGATCAATTAAATAGAAAGTGGCATAGCCTGAAGTAAAGTTAGGTTCCACCCAAATCCCAGTGCATGCTCTCTATATAACTCATATAGAGGAGATCTTCCCAGGAGATTTTTGCTTTGGTTATACCTCAATAGAGGCACAGTTTTATCAGTAAGTCATCAACAGCCTGAGAAAGGCCTTAAACTGACCATCAGATAGTTCCTGTATTCCCAGCTGTAAATTAAGGTATCTTTTGGAAGACACCTTTGTAAGTCACCTGGGAGTGATTGCTGCATAGCTGCATACTGTTGGAACCTAAGGTCGGGCCAGAAATAAATTGTCTCAAGTAGGTGAGGTCCTCGAAATACTCAGGGATTACCTCCAGATGGATAGGGAATTCATTATGAGTAGAAAAAAAATTATTTAGAGGTGCCTGGGTGGCTCAGATGGTTGGGCATCTTCCTTCAGCTCAGGTCATGATCTTCAGGTCCAGGGATTGAGCCCTGCATTGGGATCTCTGCTCAGTGGGAAGTCTTCTCCCTCTCCCTCTGCCTCTCCCCCTGTTTGTGCTCTCTCTGTCTCTCTTGAATGAATAAATAAAATCTTTTTTTAAAAAATAAAAAAGATTATTTAGAAAATATTTATGAACAACGTGGTATTATATTGGTATGATATTGAATGAGGCAAGAATGGAGGTAGTGATGTGGGTATCTTATTTATTCAGCCTTTTTTCACTGAAATCCTCTCTTTAATAACTATAATGTAAAATCCACTGAATAATTGGTCATACAACAGAAGCACCAAACAAAATGCAAATAAAAATTAATATATGTGACTACAATGGAATATATATCATAGAAACACTGTTGTCTGTAGGCGTCAGGGTGAGGGGTTGTTATCTCTAGTTTTATATTTTTTAAGCTTATGCCTATTACTTTTAGTGTTATGATTGTGTATTTTCCTATTTTACAAAATGTCTTATGGCATTAATTTATTGATAATAGTAATGTGATGTGAAACAGGAAAAAAATCCTGTAGTAAGAGAAATTCTTAAGCAAACTTTGGTGTTGTGAAATATAAAAAGAAGTTTTATTTCAAGTTATTCTTTTTATTGCTTCATGTTCATACTGTATTACTCATGAACTTTGTTCTATTTTTTTTGTTGTTTATTAATTTTCTTATTTTCCACCAAAGGTGACATGAGAAAGTAGTGAAGAAATCAACCAACCAAAAAAAATTATAAAAAAAGGAAAAAATTGTAACATTAGTTAGGAAATTAAGTAATTAAAGCCATCCGGTCTAATAAAAAACGTTCAAATTAATGACTTTGCTTTATCTCAACCAATTAGAATTAAAGTTACCAAAAATGTTTTTGCCCTCTTCTCCCCTAAGCTTACAAAAAGAACAGAAGATGTCTTTAGCTGTTAATAAAACTGAAGTATCTATAACTGAATTGCAAATTATGATTCAGAAGAATTTTAAAGAGTGAATGGGAAATAAATCAACAGAGCAGATAAAGTGGGAACACAGTAGGATACCAATGAGAAACCACTCAAACCTCAGGGAATAAGGCCATAGGCAGAAGGTAATGGTGAAGAGGGTGGGCCAGAAGACGTGGATTGTTTGGAAGTCTGGAAAAGGGTCATTTTCATCTGTACCCTATGCAGATAACTACCCCTTGTCTCTCTGGAGGAGAAAGGATATACCAGTTTCCCCCACTATTCAAAGGTTTGCTTTACACCATTTTGCTTTTACAAAAAACTTATATCAGTACCTGTTTTTGCAAACCAAAGGAATTCCCAAGTGGATTTTTGCTTTTACAAAATGATAATTGCTTCTTTGCTTTTGGCCATTGCAGGCTACTAAAGGTTTCATGGGACACTCTATTTTTGGATACTAGGGGAAAGTATTCTAGGGACATGAAGAAAATAAACTCAGAAAAGGGTAAGAGTTAATGTTCCAGATGGAAATCATTTCATGAAAGATAAAGTCAAGGGACACAGTCAGGAAAGGAAGGACTTCAGTTCCCTTATCTTTATCTTATTCATGAGAAGCTCATGTCTTTCGCTTGAGATCCTAAGCTGCCTCACAGAAAAGACCTAAAAATTCTGGAATTTGGGAAAAGTCCTTTGAAAAATGCTAGCCATTCACTAGATTGCCTTCTAAAAAAAAAGCTCTGCTTATTCCTTGAATTTCTTCTTTTCAAAACTTCAAAAATAACTTTTTGCTTTTTAAAAGCTCAAAGATCATAAAACTTTGGAGGAAAAAATTTTAATATGAAATATAAAGGACAACAAGAAAAAAAAACAGAACTCAGATCTATTTTTATATGATAGGTCATATCTCAACAACAGAAAAAGGTGTTCCATCGATCAGAGGGACTCTGATAAAAATTCCCGGAGAAAAATATATAATAGACATTTTTTTTTCAAATTCAGTAGGAAGATTGACAGAAATAGCCAGGAAAACAAGCAGAAAATAGGACCAAAAAAAGTAGAGCTAGATAATATAGAAAAAAAATGAATATATTAGAAGACTAATACATGAAGTACTAACATGCAACTAATAAAAATCAAAAAAATAAAATGCCTATAGTATAGTGTGGAGAAAATTAACAAATAAATAACAAAATAAAATATAACTGAAGGTCATGCTTCTCCAAATTGAAGGAGCCCACAAAATTTAAAACAAAATAAAAATTTAAAAGGCACAGGCCAGGACAACTTATTGGGGACTTTAAAAATCAAGGGTAAAGAAAAGATTCTGAAAGTTTCCCAAGAGGAAATAACTAAAAAAGGGTCTCAAACTTACATACAAAGAATCATGTATCTGAACAGCATCAAATGAATGATAACAGAAGCTGGAAGGTAATGGATTGAAATTTTCAAAATTCCAACTAAAAATCAATCTCCACCTAGAATTCTAGACCTATCCAAACTAGCAACTAAGAGTAAGGATAGAAGAAAAACTATTTTCAGAAGAATGAAATATCCTTGAATTCTTTCTCAAGAATCTACTCAAAGAAAATGTCTCAACATAATAAGCAAGTAAATCAAGAGACAAACAAACACATGAGCTCTGAGAAACAGGCAACCCCAAATAGATTAAAAGTAAAAGCACTTCCTAGGATACTGGAGGGAATTCCCAGAACAGCAGTAGGCACAGATAAAACCAAATCCAGATTGGAACAGATAAAAGGGGCCTCCAGAATATACCTCTAGGAAAAATGGAACTGGTAAATTACATAGATGGTTTGAACTTTGTGAGAATGTCTATTGAGAGAACATTATAGAGCTTATTTTAGATGTTGGAAGATCTAGCCAAAAGTCCACACAATGAGAAAATTATGTAATAACAAATACAGGAGAAGCTGTTTGGGAAGCTATTCAAGGGGAAATAAAACGTCATCCTAGGTATTACTTGGTTCAGCAGTGAAAAACAAATGTTTATACAATTGTAGTAACAAAAGTATGGAATACAAATCTAACCAATACTTCAAATTACATACATTGATAAAACGATGGGAAAAGAAGGGAGGAAATTAAAACCTCATCTTTTTTAGTAGAATATAAATAGTCAATATTGAAGCTTTCTGAATCAAGAGATAACAATATATAAATATGTATTTGAAATGTGGAATTCAGGGGTTGTGTGGGTGGGTGAGTTGGTTAAGTGTCTGCCTTCAGCTCAGGTCATGTTCCCAGGGTCCTGAGATCGAGCACCACATCGGGGTCCTTGCTCAGTGGGGAATCTGCTTCTATCTTCCCACGCTCCTGCTCTCTCTCTCTCTCTCTCAAATAAATAAATAAAATCTTTAAAAAAATGTGGAACTAAAAAGAAACTAATCCGAATGCCCAGATATACATGCTATTCTTCAAGTTGTATATTTTCATAAGACTATTTATTAATACAAGTGGAAAAGGCAAGACTAATATTTATAGTTTAATGTTTTCAAAACAAAACAACAAACTGTATATGATATATATGTAAAAATTTCTGCAAAGAAAAATTTAGAAAAGAACATACCAGATTATCAACATTATTTCCCAATAAGAAGAAAAGATGGACTCTCACTTTTAACTTTTTTTTTATATTTGAATTGAGACTTTCGAGTGACTATGCATTATTTTTGTTGTTAGGATTTTTATTGGGCTTTACAGAAAAAGTTAAGTTGGGGAGAAGAGTAACCAGCAGAAGCACCGACTAGTAAAAAGAGAAGATCAGTCCCGTAACACAAAGTATAACACATGAGTTATGTTTGGATTCTGGCAAATGAAAGAGGGAACTTGAAATTGGCCAACAATTATGCTGGAAGAGGCTCAGATGCAGAGACACTGGTGTTGTCACCTGTCTCCTTTTAAAGTTCATACATTTCTTAATGAGTTTCTCTGTCCTATGGTTGGTGCTAATGAACGAAAGTGAAGGCAAGATATCTGTTCTAAGGAATCCAAAGTCAGATTGAGAGAAGTAAACATATATAAATAAATATAATTCCATGTAATTCCATTCTCTTAGACTGCTTTAGAAGTTGTAGAGATATTGGATATTGTTAATAGTAATAACCCCCAATGTCTATTAAGCACATTCCAAGAAATACTCTTTTAAGCCCTTTAGTGTAATTATTGTATTTATCACTCATAAGAAATCTGTGAAGTGAAAGCTTTTGTTATTCCATTTTCTGGATAAAGAAGTTGAGGTTTATTGATGCTGAATAACTTGTTCAAGATCAAGACCTAAACTTTAGCAAGCATGTTGACTCAGAAGCCCATGCTCTAGAACACTTCATGCTACGTTTACCATCTTGCTGATTCCAAACATTTTTAAGTGCTCAAAACTTTTTGATTAATTCTGTGGCAAACGGGACAAGTATTATTAGGTCCATTTTTTTAAATGAAAAACAGAACAAAGGGTGAGCTTCAGGACAGAAGAAATCACTCAAGCAAGGACCCAAAATGCCATTACAAAAGCAAGACTCCTATCTCAAGACTCTTCTCTCTGTTGCCCTAAATCCACCTCCTCATACTCCCTTCCTCCCTCCTTATGCTAAAGAGAAGACCCAACTGTTTATTTTCCTTTCTGAGCTAAAAACAAGAATTAGATTCAAAATCTAAGGTTTTCCTACCTGGTTGACATCCTTGGCATAATTGTCTTTGTGACTTCAGTAGATGTAGGTCTGAGGGCTTCTGTAGGAAGCCCTGGAAGGGGTCATTTTGAAAGAAAGAATGAATTTAGGATGTGGTAACACATGGCCTGTGCTTTCTGACCCAGCACATGGGAATATGGACAGCCCTAGGCATGTCACAGGGGCAAGAAGGAAAACGTAAATAATGTCACCCAGAATGTAACACGGTTCAGGGGAAGAAATGAGGTCAAGGCATTAAAGGAAAGATGAGATCATTATGTTTTAACAAAGCAAACTGTGGCCAGAGAAAGACAGTAAGAAGTGGACAGAGATCTTGAAGACCAGGGGGGCGGAAACAGAGCTTTCTAATCGAAACCATACTCCCCACTCCGGAAATGAAGGCTCGCCTCTCAGGCAGTTATGCAAGGGTGAGTGAGATTATAGACATAGGAAGTGGACCAAAGCAGCTGGAAATACAGTGAAGAACAGAGGATGGCACGTGGCCCGTAGAAGCACCCTATAGTGGGGGAAACAGGAGACAGTTCAGAAACAAAACAGAAGCAAGGCAAAAGGGCACCTGGACCGTCAATGCTAGAAATTCAAAATCCCAATTCTAACCTATAGGAGATGATCGACCTTGGAAGGAAAGGTCAGATCACAAGGGGAGAAGAGGAAGAGGTTAACAGAGAAAATATTTCAGTTTTGCCTCCAACGGTATTGAACTGACAGTGTGTGGAAATCCACATGTGGGATGGAGGTGGTTCTCAAGTGCTCCTGTGAAACTCAAAACCCTCTTGATGTTCTGCCTGGAAAATTCTGTATTTCCTTGTTGTGACCTACAGCTATGAAAGCTGCCCAAGGATTTTGAGTGGAGGGCCTGAGACTCAGGTTTCCCTAAAAGCCTTTAGAACTTTCAAAGAACCTATTGTACTTCCAATGCCTGCCCCTGCTTCCACACCCACACGACCTCCAATACTGTCCCTGTAGCGATGCACATCACCTCCTTGATAAGGAGAAGGAAGAGGAGGTTTGGTGAAAAGTTTTCAAGAAGCTAAATAAGGCCTCTTTTTAGCAAGCTTATTGATTTGATGAGACAAGCATGAGCTGAAACCATAAAGAAAGATGAAACCATTGGTCAAATCACTGTAGGACTAGTGGATAGGAGACTTTTAAAAATGAAAATTATCTAAAAATAAAATATACCCTAGTCACAGCAATGCTCCTAAAGAATAAGTATTTCATTCTTTGTTTTACTTGCTTTTCCTGTTAAGGTAACAAAGAGCCCAAATGACCATTTTAGATTCGGAGCCTTACCTTCCCCCTAAACACTCTATGGAAAAATCAACTATGCAAATATAACTCTTTCTTTGAAGGGAAAAGTAGGAACGGAAGGGAATTATTAAAATTGTTTGAGAATATCTACTGGTTATTTTGAGACTCTCACAAATTCCTGCTTTTGCACTCATTCCTCTGTTCCTCCATTCCAATCAATTATTAATGGATTAAAAGGCTAAGCACTGTGCCCAGAGTGGGGGATTTGGCAGTAAACAAGCAGACGGAGTCCCTGTCAACGTACATTCAGAGGGGAGACAGACTCGCAACAAAGGGCTTAACTGGAGCTTCAGGAAGTGCTAATAGGAAAAGTTGGGGTATCCTGTGAGAGAACGTGTAACAAGACCCATGAGCTAATGGAGAGAAAGAAAAATCTTCCCTAAGGAAGATACATTATATCTGGGACTCAAAAATCAGTATGGACTGGATGAACTTTGAGGACATTATTCTAAGTGAAATAAACCTATCGCAAAAGAACAAATACTGTAGAATTCCGATAATAGGAAGTATCTAGAGTAGTCGAATTCATAGAGACAAAGAGTAGGATGGTGACTGGCAGGGGCTTTGGGGAGAAGAGAATGGGGGATTATTGTTTGCTGGGTACAGAGCTCCAGTTTGGGAAAATGAAAAAATTCTGGAGATGGATGGTGTTGTTTGGTTGCATGACAGTGTGAATGCATTTAATGTCACCAAACTGTATGCTTGAATATTATTAAAATGATAAATTAGGGACACCTGAGTGGCTCAGAGGTTGAGCATCTGCCTTTGGCTCAGGTCATGGTCCTGGGATCAAGTTCCACATCAGGCTGTCTGAGGGGAGCCGGCTTCTCCTGCCTATGTCTCTGCCTCTCTCTCTGCCTCTCATGAATAAATAAATAAAATCTATAAATAAATAAATAAATAAATAAATAAATAAATAAATAAATAAGCAAATTTTAAAAAATGAATATGAATTGGCTATCTTGAAGGCAGGGTGCAGCTCCTACGCAAGCTTGTGGCTGAAAAAAGCAGATGGAATTTTTATATAACTAAATGCAGCTGAGAGAGTGCAGAAGGAAGAAGGATGGCTCACAGGTGATGTGAACACTTGTAGGCCTTGGGAAAGATTTTGGACTTTAGCCTAGTATCATCATTAAGTAATGATATTTTAACAAGGGAAGTCAAAAGTTCTAACTGTTCTTTTTAAATGCATTTTTGTATGTCTCTGGCACTTATGGTCATAATTTTGGCTCCAATTTCTTTCCTATGGTTGTGATATCTTTTTTTTCGGTGGCTTCTTCATTCCTTCTTGTTTTTAAGTCTCAGTTCTCGTCAGAGCCATCTAGTGATATGCAGGAGCCACCTGTCCTCACTCTATGTTCAGTGACATCAAGATGGAAGCTTGAAATCAACTATGGTGGAAGTTATTTCCACCATGAAAATCAACAAGCACTAGAAAAAAGGACTTCTTTTAAATTCAAGAGACCAAATTTGCCATCACACCATGAGAGCTATCTTTGGGTCATGTGACTGGGGAAATTGCCTAGTCACAGTTTAGAGGAACAATGACCAAAGAGCGGAAAAATATATGTGTGTGTGCATGCACATGGGCACATGCATACATGTGTACATATATATATATATATGTCTACATCTATATATACACACATATAATCCCACATTCCTATATATTAAAAATCAAATATATATATTATATATGTGTATACATCATATATATTTATATATCTGTGTGTATGTGTGTGTGTGTATATATACATAATCTCACAATCGTATATATATGCACACATACAGAGAGAAATAGAAAGATAAAAAAAACTACTTGTTATTAGAAACGGAGGCTTATTTGATTCCTCTTCATATTTTCAAGTGGCTTCCATAGTACCTGGCATGTAGTAAATATTTAATAAATTTAATTAATAAGGGGAAAGCTCTGTCTTTTAATATACTGCTTTTAGCTCCTAGCCACAACCACTCTTTCCAACACACACACACACACACACTCACTCTCTCTCTTTCTCTCTCTCTCACAGACCTAAAAAGCCAATCCCAATGCACTCTGGAAGAACTCAAAAACATTGCATACGAGAAAAGTCATCTAGATGCCTGGCAGCAGTCTTAATAGACATTTGAATAATACACAGTGCCATTTTAAAATGCTCCACTGATGCCTGAGTCCAGGAGCTAGCAGAGTCAGTGTGAAATGGGAGATATTACTGACTCAACTACTAACAAATAACAACCATCATCCACACTGAACCTGCCAGTATAAGAAACTCCTACTATTAGAATTACTCTTAAGTGATTTGGCAAAATCCTATTCCTCCTTCCATGTTAATTGGCAATGTTGCTTCTTCTGAGAATTTTCCACAGATCTTCCAGGAGAAAAGTCTGTTCTCTATGCTCAGAGAGCATTCTATTTATAGTACTGTTGTTAACACATTTCCACAACTTGCCTTTAGAAATGTTAAGACATTTACTCGTACAAATAAATATATTTGTATATTTCAAGCTCCTTGATCATAGAAATTGTCTTTTATGCCCCATGAGCTCCCCACAAAAAGCTTGAACATGTAAGTCACCATTTACTTTTATGTTTAGCGTCTATCTCCCCCATTAGATGATTTACTGGAAACATAAAAGCATCTTATGTTTGTACCCCAGCATCTAACTGTCTGATATAGAGAAGACACCTGGTAAGTGTTAGTTGAATCAATGAATGGAACTGGCCACCAGTTTTTGCCACTCCTGAGAATATGAAATTTCAGCGCTCCTGGATCTACCTCTAGCTGAATCGTCTTCCGTTTCCATCCTCACACTTCTGATGTAGGAAAGATGTTAGAGTTCAAAGCTGATGGCCAGGAAAGAATTCCTGAGTCCTTTTTGGTGCAAAAAGGTCATTTTATCAAATCACGGGGACAGGACTCATGGGCAGAGGGAGCTGCACTGGCGTCATGAGGAGTGGCCCATTATATACTTTCAAGTTGGGAAGGGGTTAAGGAAAGCATAAGCTTCTTGGGCATTTTGGAAACAAGTTTTCCAGGGTCCTGAGGGGCTTAGCTGTTGCTAGGAAAGGTCATTTATTACTGTTTAGTAAAAATGCAGTCTTGAGACTCTTCAGATATATATTGATGGGTCATATGCTTGGGGGATGATTGCCAAATGCAACTTGGGGGGCTAGAGATAAAGGAAGTTTCCAAAGGAATTTTTATATATTAGACTTACAGGATCCTGGGGATGAGGCTTACAATTGCCTTTTGCCCTTAGTAATGTGTCAACATTGAGGCAGTTGAGTTCCTAGAGGAATGTCACTGCCTGTTTCAAGGACTTGTCAGTGGACTGTAGGTAGTAAGGAAATGTGATCATTTTTTTTTCCTGCCTTTGTTTCCCACATCACTTCTTTCCCTAATTCTAAAATCCAAATATTTTTTGAATCAAAAAAGCAGTCAATAAACTAAATTGTCAGAGATCCAACTACATGTGAAATAATCAACTCAATTAACTCAGTGTCTTCACCTGCAAAATGCATGTCCAAAGGCCCTGTTCTGCAGACTTCCCTAGATGAGATGATAATCAATGATGTTTTGGAAATGCATGAGAATAGCAGGCCACCTCTCCCTTTAAAAAAAAAGTTTAAGAAGACGTGGTGTATAAATATGTATATTTATACAATGGAATATTATTCAGCCATCAGAAAGGATGAATACCTACCATTTACATCAATGTGGATGGAACTGGAGGGTATTATGCTGAGTGAAATAAGTCAATTGGAGAAAGACAATTATCATATGGTTTCACTCATTCGTGGAATATAAGAAATAGTGCAAGGGGCCATAAGGGAAGGAGGGAAAAGTGAATGGGGAAAAATCAGAGAGGAATACAAACCATAGAGACTCCTAACTCTGGGAAGCAAATAAAGGGTTGCAGAACAGGAGGAAGGAGGGGGGATAGAGTTGGGTGATGGGCATTAAGGAGGGCACATGATGGGATGAACACTGAGTGTTATACTTTATGTTGGCAAATTGAATTTAAATAAAATTCTTAAAAAGAAATATAATAATAAACTTCTATAATTACTTAAAAAATAGTTTAAATTTAACAGTTTAAGTTGGGTTGGACCCATTAGAATGTGGGGCCAGAACATGTGAAAGAAACACCAAATGCCACTCATTAAGGGATTGTGCTTGGACTAGCTTCATAGGAAACCAACATAGGAAGGCTTCAGAAGGTGAATCTGTTGATCTTTCAATCCTAGCCAGATTCTGAAATTTGTGTTAGCATTTTTGAGTGTCCCAGGGCCGAAGCATCTTACTTCAAAAAGCTTGTAAAATCATAACAGTTTATCACCAAAATGAACTTTATTGATCTTTCTTGATCTCTTTTTATGTACAGGTTATAGGAAATCTCAAAGTCTAAAGGCTATCTTATCTGCTATTTAAGGACTATCTACCACAGTTATCAAAGTAGAGTTCAACTGGTTATTTTTAGTGAATGACAGCACTCTTGAAACCATTTAAGGAAGTCTATCATGTGAAATAGATCAAGCAGAAATGCTAGTTGAATCTCAGTGAGGGGCAGGTTCTCCCTCCTGCTGTCTTGTACAAACCCCGAGTACCTTCTCCATAGCTCATGAAGCTCAACCAAATGCCAAACGCACCTGAAATATGTTCCTCAAACATTACTATGAATTTATCTTCATATCGTGAAAGATGAAGAACTCATTACTTTACAAAGTCACTTATTTCAACATCTTAATACAGTTTCTACTATTTAAATAAAAAAGACATTTAACACAGTATTGTACTGAAGTCTTGTTCTCTCTAGATTCTGGCCTGTTTTTCAGTCATAATTCTTGGGGTTGCGTAGACTACTGTAGTCTGTGGTAGCTGGTGATTTCTGTTTTAATCTACCTTGCCAGCTTTATGTCCATTTTCTTCTCTGCATTCATGGTCCAGGTTTAGCCAGTTGGATGCATCCGACAACAGTAATTGTTCCAAAGCACAAAGAACTGACTTATTCTGGGCTGATAATTCTCCTCTGAGATTAATATAGATGCTGGCAAAATTATGTTCGGGCTTTCTACTAAGGCTACTGAAATGAAGATGCTAGTAGCCATGTAGCCTGCCACAGGGACAAATCGGTCTGCAGGAGGAAAGAGTGAAGTTGGAAAGCAAGGAAAGTAAAGATGAGAGTCCCATGAAGTACCTGAACTGTAGGTTCCATGTTTTAAAAATGTAGATGGAAATACTGTTGACACTTGGACTTCCTTTGAAACTCATGTGTCTCATTTCCCTTCATCTGTGTGGTCCAAAACACATCTCAGCCCCCATGGTATTTGAGATGTCCTTGGCACAAAGGACTTTGTTTTTTGTTTTGTTTTTTGATTTCATGGTGATAACATGGCTCATCTGACTTGGGTCTAACACAGCAACCTGAGAAAGTCTGTCCACTTGGATGACCACTAGTCATAATGCATCAGAAGGACATTTTATTAAAAGGAAAGAAAATGTGTATCATTTATTACTTATTCTTCAACAAGAAAACCTCAGCAACTGCAGAAGCCTACAATCCCTATAGCCTATACATCCCAGAAGGAGAGTGTCTCAATGTAACTTGTAGATCCTGGATGGAGAAATGTTTTCTATTAGGAAGTCCTATGTCAGTTTGCTCCATATAGCTCTACTAGGTAAATCTAGAATTTTCTTATATCTTTTGATTTCTCTAGCTATTTGGAGAATCCTCAACCCTTCCTGAACCCTTAGGATTTTATGAAAGAAATTCTAGGCATTTTTGTTTTGATCTGGATACATATCACAACATCTTAAGTTACAATATGTAACTAGTCCTTTAGGCTAATTCAGCGTTTATTTCTGAATTTTAAAATTCCCTCTTAGGAGCCTTTCCACTGCCCAACTTCTTTCCTATCACAAGACTTATAGAGACACAGTAGTCTCATTACAGACTCAATTACAGTGTCCCTACTTTCAACTGAAGGCTGGAGGAATCCCTTTACCAAGGGACCTAAAAATTTGACCAACATCTCCAGTCTATTTTCAGGAGAAAATGGGATAGAATCGAGATAATTGAACTCAGGATAGTATTGTTGACACTTATTCCCAACCCATGAAACCATGTAGCTTCTTTTAGCAATCCTGAATTTCTCATCCTAGAAGCATCTCAGTTCTTGGGTGAGTTAGAGGTCTGAGGCTCTTATCAACCAGGCTTCATGTACCTTAAGGACAGCGGGAAAGAGAACTGACAATGGTGAGTGGTTTATGTGTGTTATCTGTTGTAGGACAAAATGAAGATAGTGAGATAAAAAGACAGAATGAATGCCGACCCCCAGCTCTAGAATGCTCCATCATTAGGAATTCGAGCAGAGATGGATCTGGGAAAGGAGACGGAGATGGACTGTCCACTGAGGTAGGAGAAAACTTGGAATGTGTCCTCTGAGAACCCAAAGAAGACAGTGTATTTAAAAAAAAAAAAAAAACTTTTTTTTTAAGGTAGCAGGGAGTATCTATCTATAACAGTTACTTCTGAGATGTCAAGGAGGATGAAAATCCATGTGAAAAAGATTGGGAAGACACACAGTAACTTGATCAGATTATTTTCTGTCCAGTGTAAGGAGGGAAGCTGGATGGCAAAAGATTAGATGGTGGCATATAAGGAAGCAGACTCTTCAAGAAGAGAGATAAATTTAGAGTGGCAGCTGAAGGCATGTGAGATTAAGAACAGAGTTTTAGTTTATGCATTCTGATAGGAGGCCATAGAGCATGTTTGTATGCTGCTGAGATAAACCAGCTGAAAGGAGAAATTGATAGTGCTGAATGAATGGAATAATTATAGGGAATTTCTTGAGGAAATTAGAAGACCAGGGCCCTGGTGGACTTGGTCTCAAACATATTATAATGAGAAGGAAATCAAAGATTTCAGTACAGATGTAGACCAGTTGGCATATTTGGCTACAAGAAAAAGAGGTATAACCCATCTTTTTGCATTTATTTTCTCCCTAAGTTATAAGAAAGAGCATCTGCTAAGTGTTTATGTGGAAGAGTGGAGAATAAGCAATTAACTGGGGTCGTGTGAGGGCAGTAGAGAGAGGAAGAACATTACAAGTCACCCACAATGGAGGGAAGAGGTCAAACAAGAGGAACTAATGAAATGCCCATGTGAATAAAGATAATTGATCAGAGCACAAGTACAACTTACTAGGGTGTAAATTGAGGCAGGAAAGGTAAACAGGGGTGTCACTGTTGAGGATTTTGATCATTATCTGTTAAAGCAGTAGGTAGCTATTGAACGTTTTTCAGCACAGGGGTGATATGACCATCTGTGCATTTTAGAATGTTCACTCTGCCTACAGGAAAGAAATACACTGGGGTGAGGGTATGGTGAATGTGGGGAGGCCAGTTGGGAATCTCCTGCAGCAGTCCACATGAGAGGTGATGTTAGAATGATCAAGAAGAATGATGATAAAATGGAGTGAGGTGGGTGGAACTAAGGGAAAGCACAATGGTCAAATTGGTAAAACTTGGTTTCGAAAAAATGGTATAGATGGGAGAGATGACTATAAAGATGTCTTCTAAGGTTCTGTTCAGTACCACTGGATGGATAGTATTGTCATTCACAGAAATGGGGATGATTGCCTGGAGCTTAGTTTTAGGAAGATAAATTTGTAAGTTCCCGGTCTGAGATGCTTGGTTTTTAAAACCATTGATATATTCAATAGGATGTTGACTAATTGTTGGGATATATGGATTTGAAAAATAGAGAGAAAATACCAGCTGAAGACATAAAACTGAGTTCTTTTCATGGAAGAGTAAAGATTCTGATGATGAGGATGCAGATTCTGACAACCCTGATAGTATTAGCTGGCACTGAGGGACTATGGTTTGCGAGGCACTGTGCCAAGAATTTCACAGGGACTGTACCGTTTAATACTTGACAATCTCAACAAGGTAAGGAATTATCAGGCTATCAGCTCCATTTTACAGATGGGGAAATATAGGCAGAAAGAGATTAAGTAAACTGCCCAAATCAAATAGATGGCACACCTGGAACCAGAATTTGACAGTAACTGTTAGAGGAGTGAGGTTGGACATCCATGGGAGAAATATGGAGATACCTGGTAAAGTATCCTTTCTTCACATTAGAAACTCTTCTTCAGCCATGAATCTCAATGTCCCCAATTCATCTTACCCCAATTCATCAAATTCCTAGTGATGGTGCACAAGTTTGTCTCTTTGGATTTCTGTGTGAGTGTGGTTTGCCATTAATGACCAGTATTTTTAAATGTTTCATAAACACTTGTTTTTATGAGAGAAGCAATAAATGGTCATTGCAGATAAATATCAAAATCAAATGAGCATGGAAAGGAATTAAAGAATGGAATTTAAAAGTGTCCATATTCTCACCATCGAAGAAGGGATAAAACAATTATTCATATTTTAATGCATTCTTAACATGCATGTTTGCACATATGCATATCCACACGTGTCAAAATTAGAACAAAATGTACATATCGATTGTTATCTGTTTTTTAAATAATACATTGCAAGCATCTTTTAATTATTAACACATGTTACCACTTAATAAGCAAGTCAAGTATCTGTACCTGTCACCAAAATTCAATTTCCTCCTCTTATATGTTGAGGGGCCTCCCTTTGAGATATTTTCTTAAAATTGGTGATGCAGGTGTGTGTATAATGTATGTGTGTGTGAGGAAGAGCCAGGCAGTGGCTTGTATTTTGTGTCAAATTTGTGTTCTACCTACATCTAGAAGCAGTTTCTAGAAACATCAAGTACCTTCATTTTCTTCTCGATTTTCTCTCTACTCTCACCCTTTTCCCTTCCCATAACCTCTGACTTCTTTGTTCCTGGTGTCACTGCTGATGGTTTGTAACGTTGGTGGCAAAGGAAGGAAGGCGTTTATTATTATTTTCCCTAAGGCCTTGCTTTGTTGAGCCTGGGGGATGTGTTGCTTTGTTTTCAGAATTGGGCTTTTTGTATATTTTGTTAAATTCCCCAAAGTCCTCTAGACACCAAGGACTAGAAAATGAAAAATGACTATTATTGTTACCCTCTTTTGCCCAAATCCTGAGCCACCACATGTTTCTGACTTCACAGACACCACACGCCTCTTTCACCAGCCTTGAGTGGAAGGCCAAGGAGAGCAGTTTACGCCTGTTACAACAATCACAGACATGCGCGGGCCTGAAAAAATTGAAATTTGTAAAAGTTACTTTAATTCATACATGCACTCTCCAGTTACTGCAAGATTTGAGCTGTGTTCTGCCCTTAAAACATAAGTATTCAAGAAAAAAAAGAAAAAACATCTAGATCAATTCAGTCGAAATGATTTGTTTCCTAAACAGGAAACACTGACATTTTGGAAGAATCCAGTCAGTGAGTTCATTTATTTACTTTTCATGCAAATGTTTGTCATGCAGATCAACTCTGATGATTCTTACTTTATTTGGTTTCCTTTAAAATCTAAAATCAATCCGCAAATAATTTATAAGTGTCTATTTTATACACGGCTCTGTGGTAGGCACTATGTGAAAGATGGCTTGGTGTAGTGGGAAAAATTAAAACAAAAAATGTTCAGTCAGAAATCCAAAGACCTGCTTTTGCTCCTTAAAAGCTGTGATATGATAGACAAGTCCATTATGTCTCTGATCTCCATTTTCTCACCTCTAGAATAATCTTGCCTTCTAGCAAAATAGCTGTATTGAAGAACTTTATATGCTGTGATGTGCACACACATGACAATGATGAGCGAATATTTGTAAAATATTTTCCCTTAACCTCAAGGAACTTACAGACTACCTGAAGGAGTCAGAAATACATAGTCAAGAATTTAATAACAATGTAAGAGTTAAATAATACCAGACAGAGATTCAAGAGATGTTGCAAGACATTGCAGGATTAACTGCCAAAGAGTAGAGCCTTGAGCAGAGAGCAAGAGAGTGAGAGAGCAGTGTAAGCTGGAATCATCAAGGAACAAGAGACCAAACCATGCCAAACCACCATGAGGACTTAGCTAACATTCAGACACTGAGTCTGCAGAAGGTCAAGTTAGCACAAAGATGATAGGAGTATCATGCTTTAAAATCGAATTTTTGGGGGCACCTGGGTGGCTCAATGATTGAGCATCTGCCTTTGGCTCAGGTCATGATCCTGGGGTCCTGGGATTGAATCCCTCATTGGGATCCCCACAGGGAGCCTGCTTCTCCCCCTGCCCATGTCTCTGCCTCTCTCTGTGTATCTTTCATGAATAAATAAACAAAATATTTAAAAAATAATAAATAAAACTTTTAGCATTCTGCTAAACAGCCTTAATACACACACACAAAAATGTCATTAAAATTTCAGGCTTTTGAAAGGGAGATAGTGTTCATTGGCAGAAAAAAAAGACCCAAGAAATCAGAGGAAACCAAATTCAGATACTGGCTATTCCTTTCTTGGGCTTTTAAGATTTTTCTTTGGGCTTCTCTTGAAGTCAGGTGAGTACTACCTACCTCATAGGCTATTAAGAGAGTGGCATTTAACTAGGCAGAGATTGAGCTTTATGTGGGCATGGGTGGGAATCTACCAAAGAGAAGGAACAAGATGCCCAAAAGCCCTAAAGAGAGAAATAGTTTTGAGTATTGGATGAACAAAGACAAAGTCAATGTGTCTACAGTTTAATGGGCAGGTAGCTGTACCTGGAGAGATAGGAAAGGGTCAGGATAGGCAGGAACCTTGTAAACCCCGTGAATATTATTAGATTTGATCCTAATGAATACTTTTGAAGCCAATAGATTGTTTTAAAGGCAGGAGGGGCCAGCAGCAGTGGGACAAGGGGGGTGGGGGAAGGATCCTATTTGCAAGCATGGGAGATAGCTTATCCTGAGGGGTTATGTGGTGTGCACTTCTTTATTCTGGCATTATCACAACTGGAAAATTTGGTCCACATTACCTAATAAGTAATGTGTCATATTAAATTTAAAATTAAAGACAATGCTAGTCCAATAGTAATTATTCTAGTAATATTTCATCTTGCCTTTGTCACCTCCCATTCTCTGAAGTGACAGTTTCACCGCTTACCTTCAATCTTAGTAGAAAATGAATAACCTGGATTTGCAGACTTGAAGTACTAACACATGTGTTTAGGGATCACTTTGAAAGGTAAACTCCCAGTTTTCAAGAATTAGAAACCTAAGTGAAGAAACTTGGATTTGGGAGGAGTTAGGAATTAAAGACATATGTATCTTGGGGCATCTGGTGGCTCAGTCGGTTAAGAGTCTGCCTTCAGCTCAGGTCATGATCCTGGGGTCCTGAGATCGAGCCCCACATTGGGCTCCCTGCTCAGCGGAGAGTCTCCTTCTCCCTCTGCCCTTACCTCTGCTCATGGTCTCTCTCTCTCTCTCTCTAATAAGTAAATAAAATCTTAAAAAAATAAAGATATATATATGTCTTTAATACATAAACACACAGATATGCAGATACATACAAATATACATATGCATATATACACATGAATACATACATAGATATATAAATATTATATATATCACCTTACCATTTCAAGTATTAATTTTTGAACTCCCAATTTTGATTACATTCATTATCTAGGATGACAAACCGAGTAATCACTGGGATCATTAATAAGAGAAAGATACTTTGAAGTGGGGCACTGAAGATCTAAAGCCAAGGCAAACTGGTCTCCTCGGGGTTTATGCATTTCTACTGCAATGAGTTTTCCTTGGAGTTAAAAGTGATACAGTTTCTCACGTGTGTTTTCAACAACTCCATTAGGGAATAATGAGCACAAAAAATTTCATATGCCAATGTGGACATAATCCATGAGCAGACAAGCCACAAGGAGGAAGAGAGATTCGGAAAAGGCAATGTTGGGTTCCCCATAATCAGAAATGGGGTTCCCCATAATCAGAAATGCATGAATCAGGAAGAAAACTTTAAGTCTGTGCTGTTTAAGACAGAGTTTCTATTTCTCAGGCAGCATTTAACACGTTTAAAAAAAATATTTAAAATATTTTTAAATGGTTTCTTTAAAGAAAAGTTTATTTATTTGAGACAATGTGAGCAGGAGTAAGGGAGAGCATGAGTAGGAGGAGGAGCAGAAGGGAAGGGAGAAACAGACTCCCCGCTGAGCAGGGAGCCCAAGACAGGCTCTGGCTGGATCCCAGGACTCCAGGATCATGTGCTGAGCTGAAGGTAGATGCTAAACCGACTAAAACATCTTTTTAAAGGCACCTTAAAAAAAAAATATATATATATATATATATATGTATATATATATATATATGTGTGTATTTTTAAAGCAGGTAGGATTACTTCAGCCCCACCTGCTCTGGCCACACACATTCTTCAGTCACACACACTTCCTTCTTCTGTCCCGACAGGATTTGGTATCACAACCAGGAGATGAATCGGGACTTCTACACCAAGGGGGAATTATTGCACAAACCATATGCCTCTTCTCTTCTTTTTACTGTTTATTCTCTTCTGACAGCTTGGGGGAAAAAATCTCACATTTAAGAATTAAGTGAAAATTAAAAGCAAATGATAAATAGGGAAAAAATGACATGGGGTGTTTGCTTCTCTTCTTCTGTCAAAGTTCAATGTTAATGAGCTGTGCACAAGCTGAATCAGAAAGAAAATTGAGGTTGCATGCATTAGAACACAGATGGGGGGGTAAAATGCAAAATATGCAAGAAACCTTCATGCATATTCAGCATGCCATCAGTGTCAAACAGAATTCCTTTTTTGTTTGTTTCATGGGCACAAACTTTGGAGCTACTGCAGACCGCCAAAGCCCCAAAGAGGTGTGAAAGCTTTAATGCTTGGTGAACTGGAGTAGATATCTCCTCTACCCCAGTTCTAGATCATTATTTTGTGCCCTCTTTCTTTCCATCCATCAAGACTTGTCTTAAAAGTTCTGATTTTCTCTTCAAAAATGTCAGCAGGGGAGATGTATGGTGGCTAGGGGTCTGGAGTGTGGTTCCAGAATCTTTCTTTTGCATGTGAATCTTTCTTTTTGCAATTTACTATGTGTGGTGACCTCAAGACAATTGCTGATGTTCTCTGTGCCTTGGTTCCTTTTCTGTGAAACGTGAGAATAGTAATAATACTACTTATTACACACAGTTAATGTGTTACATCAGTTAATATGTATAAAGAGCTTAGAATAATGCCAGGCATGTGGTAAGCACTACTGCTATTATTATTACTACTACTATAATTACCATGGCCAAGCTGAACTGCTCGTGAGTGCGTGGTAACTGGGACAACCAAATGCATTTGCAAATAAACAAATTTTATAACTGATGAGACTGGAGGCCAGAGTAGTAAGGGATTCTGTCCAAGTTCATTGCAAAAGTAGTGTAAACCCAGGATTCCAAGACCACTGTGCTTCCTACTCCTTTAAAAAAAAAAAAATTAAATCAATGAATTAACAGTGTCTTAGTAGTTTCAGAAGTACGGTTTAGTGATTAATCAGTGGCACCCAACACCCAGTGCTCATTACATGAAGCGCCCTCCTTAATGCCCATCACCCAGTTACCCTATCCCTCCACCTGCCTCCCCCTTTCTTCTCTTAATCAGTCTTTCAGATTGGAAAACTTTGAAATGAGATTCTGTTGGTCAGATTTAAAAATTTATAGCTGTTCTTGACTTTAAAGAGATTGCTTAAACTGTGGGATAAACCATGATTATAAACATTTCTGCCCACTTTTTATGTACCAGGTGCTTTAAGTGCATTATCTGAAATCTTAACAATGTGCAAGTTGTTTCATATGATAGAAGTGATTAAAGGAGACTTCACATCAAGGACCATGTTGCTAGAAGTGGAACCAAACCTCTTCTAATACCTTCACCACAGATAGGAGCCAGCCTACCTTTTGAGCCTTCTAGCTTGGGTCTTGTCACCTCTCTTTGTCTTATTGTAAAGGACTTGAAAAATATCTGCCTTCAATTCTCAGACTTTACTAAAAGGAATAACCTAACAGTTCTAGGATCACATGCACCCAAAGAAGTAGACTGTGGCAGGAGGTAAGAGTCAGGTGTTGTGGAATCTAATATGTGTTTTGCTGTAACAGGTCATCTGCCTCAATTTTTTTTTAAGATTTTATTTATTTATTTAAGGGAGAGGAAGAGCACAAGCAGGGGGAATGGCAGAGGGAAAGGGAGAAGCAGGATCCTTGCTGAGTGGGGAGCTCGACATGGCTTGTGATCCCGAATCACCTCTGGAGCATGACCTGAGCCAAAGGCCGATGCTTAACCAACTGAGCCACCCAGGCACCCCAGTTTCCTTGCAGGTTTTCTGCACTCTTCATGCTGGGCTCCGATCCACTGAATCAGCCACTTTTCTCTTGCCAAAGTCAGGAGTCTCTCTTGCTACACACTTACTAATCTTTAAGCCATATCTTTTCTCATTCAGGTTAGAAGACATTATTGACAGGATATGTACTGATGTGATATTCAAGTCAGCATCTTTTAAAGAGAAACTTCAGATTAGATATTTGTTCACTAAATATACTAATCTATCCATAAAATGAGAAAACTTTTGCTGGGATTATTGATCTTACTTCCTTTATCTTTGCACTGCTTTTTTATTCCAAACTTTGAGTCTTCCATTTTTTTTTCTCATGAAATAGTGTTTCCAAGTTTAAAATTGTGATCACTATGGTAAACAAGAGATAAACAGATGGAAACACGGGGATAGAAGGAAGGGGACAGTCTTTCTCATCATAACCTTAAGTGAGAGGCAAAAATTTGAAAACAAGATATGAGATGAAAGGGGCTGTTAAAATATATCCCTTCTTTCGTTGACTTTGTGTTAACTCTGGAATGACTACTATTATTCACAGGTGCAGGAGTACAGAAATCTAGTGTCTCTTCTTCTTCTTATAAGTTCACAAATCCCATGATGGAGCTCCACCTTTATTAAAGACTTCATTTTGAGGCACCTGGGTGGTTCAGTCAGTTAAGTGGCTGCCTTTGGCTCAGGTCATGATCCTGGAGTCTCAGGATCAAGCCCTCCCATTGAGCCCCTCATTGAGCCCCACCCCCCAACATGGGGCTCCTTGTTCATTAGGGAGCCTACTTACTCTTACTTACTCCTACTTACTCTCCTCCTGCCCTGCCCCCACTCATGCTTACTCTCCCTTTCCCTCTCTTATGTAAATAAATAAAATCTTAAAAAAAAAAAAGATTTCATCTAAACCTAAGTATCTCCTAAAGGTCTCACCCCCTAATATTATCACTTTGGGGGTTGGGGCTTCAACATATGAATTTTGGCTGGGAAACAAACATCAATTCATAACAGTTGGATCGTGTGTTTTTTTTTTATTTACATTCAGTTTGCCGACATATAGTATAACACCCAGTGCTCATCACATCACGCGCCCTCCTTAATGCCCATCCCCTCATCTCCTCAGCCCCCCCCCCCACCTCCTCTTCAGCAACCCTGGGTTTGTTTCCCAGAGTTAAAAGTTTATCATGGGGGCAGCCCGGGTGGCTCAGCAGTTTAGCGCTGCCTTGAGCCCAGGGTGTGATCTGGAGACCCAGGATCTAGTCCCACATTGGGCTTCCTGCTTGGAGCCTGCTTCTCCCTCTGCCTGTGTCTCTGCCTCTCTCTCTCTCTCTCTCTCATGAATAAATATTAAAAAAGAAAAAAGAGTTTCTCATGGTTTGTCTTCTTCTCTGATTTTTCACCACTCAGTTTCCTCTTCTTCCCTTATGGTCCCCTGCACTATTTCTTTATTCCACATATGAGTGAAACCATATGATGCTTGTCTTTCTCTGATTGACTTATTTCATTCAGCATAATACCCTCCAGTTCCATCCATATCAATATAAATATCTGTCAAAGGACAGAGTGGCTCCTTCCACAGTTTGGCTATTGTGGACATTGCTGCTATAAACACTGCGGTGCAGGTGACCCTTTGTTTCACTACATCTGAATTTTTAAGATAAATATTCAGTGGTACAATTGTTGCATCATAGGGTAGCTCTATTTTTAACTTCTTGAGGAACCTCCATACTGTTTTCCAGAGTGGCTGCACCAGCTTGCATTCCTGCCAACAGTATAAGAGGGCTCCCCATTCTCCACATCCTTGTCAACATTTGTTGTTTCCTCACTTGCTAATTTTAGCCATTCTCACTGGTGTAAAGTGGTATCTCATTGTGGTTTTGATTTGCATTTCCCTGAAGGCAAGTGATGTGGAACGTTCTTTCATGTGCTTATTGGCCATGTGTATGTCTTCTCTGGTGAAATTTCTGTTCATGTCTTCTGTTCATTCCTTGACTGAATTGTTTGTTTTTTGGGTGTTGAATGTTATAAGTTCTTTATATATTTTGGATACTAGCCCTTTACCTGATATGCTATTTTCAAATATCTTCTCCCATTCTGTAGGTTGCCTTCTAGTTTTGTTGACTGTTTCTTTTGCTATGCAGAAGCTTTTTATTTTGATGAAGTCCCAATAGTTCATTTTTGCTTTTATTTCATTACTTTTAGAGACCTGTCTTGTAAGAAGTTGTGGCCGAGGTCAAAAAGGTTCTTGCCTCCTCTAGGATTTTAATGAATTCCTGTCTCACATTTAGATCTTTCATCCATTTTAAGTTTATCTTTGTGTATGGTGTAAGAGAATGGTCTAGTTTCATTCTTCTGCATGGGCTGTCCAATTTTCCCAACATCATTTATTGAAGAGATTATATTTTATCTGCTGGTTAGTCTTTCCTGCTTTGTCAAAGATTGGTTGACCATAGAGTTGAGGGTCATTTCTGGGTTCTCTATTCTGTCCCATTGATCTATGTGTCTGTTTTTATGCCAGTACCATGCTGTCTTGATGATCACAGTTTTATAATATAGCTTGAAGTCAGGCATTGTGATGCTCCCAACTTTGGTTTTCTTTTTCAACTTTCCTCTGGCTAGTCAGGGTCATTTTTTGGTTTCAGACAAATCTTAGGATTATTTGTTCCAACTCTGTGAAAAATGTCCGTGGTATTTGGTAAGGATTGCATTGAATGTGTAGATTGTTCTGGATAGCATAGTCATTTTCATAATATTTATTCTTTTTTTTATGATAGTCACACAGAGAAAGAGAGAGAGGCAGAGACACAGGCAGAGGGAGAAGCAGGCTCCATGCACCGGGAGCCCGATGTGGGACTTGATCCCGGGTCTCCAGGATCACGCGCTGGGCCAAAGGCAGGCGCCAAACCGATGCGCCACCCAGGGATCCCATAATATTTATTCTTCCAATCCATGAGCATAGAATATTTTTCCATCTCTTTGTTTCTTCCTCCATTTCTTTCATAAGTGTTCTGTAGTTTTTAGAGTACAGATCGTTTATCTCTTTGGTTAGGTTTATTCCTAGGTATCTTATGGTTTGTGGTGCAATTGTAAATGAGATTGACTCCTTAATTTCTCTTTCTTCAATCTCATTGTTAGTGTATAGAAAAGCAACTGATTACTGTGCATTGATTCTGTATCCTGCCATGTTGCCAAATTGGTATATGAATTGTAGCAATTTTGGGGTGAAGTCTTTTGGGTTTTCCACATACAGTATCATGTCATCTGTGAAGAGTGAGAGTTTGACTTCCTCTTTGCCAATTTGAATGCCTTTTATTTCTTTTCGTTGTCTGATTGCTGAGGCTAGGACTTCTAGTACTATCTTTGTTTTGTTTTATTTTGTTTTGTTTATCCTCTCTGCCAAGCTGTCTTTTTATTGTACATTTAGACCACTTACATTTAAAGTAATTATTAAAATGTTAGGGCTTACGTCTCTCCTTTTATTTTTTGTTTTTAAATTTGTTTTCTGTTTCTAATTCTTCTGTTTCTCTTTTATTGACTCCCTGTGGGTTACAAGAAAATTATTTAGAATCCCACTTTGATTTATTTAGTATTTTAAAATATATCATTTTATATAGTTTTCTTAGTCATTGCTTTTGGTATTACAATATACATATATACTTTATTACAGTCTACTAGTGTTGAAATTTTACCATTTGCAGTGTAGTGAAAACTTACTTCCATGTTGGTCCTTTTCCTCTCTCCATTTAAGAAATATAACTGTCCTATGTTTCCTATGTGCATTGAGTACCATATCACATGTTATCATTCTTGCTTTAACTGTC
Organism: Canis lupus dingo; assembly: GCF_003254725.2. Classification (NCBI taxonomy): domain Eukaryota; kingdom Metazoa; phylum Chordata; class Mammalia; order Carnivora; family Canidae; genus Canis; species Canis lupus. The sequence continues at coordinate 20,718,464 of NC_064255.1, read as the reverse complement.
AAATATGATATAAAAAACTTATGAGAAAAAAGTTTATTATATTTATCCCTATTTTTATCCACTTCTTTGTTCTATCCTTTTTAAAGTTCCCAGCCTTCCTCAGGTATTATCTTTCTGTTTGGAGAACTACCGTTAGCCATTCTTTATAGTCAGGTTTGTGAACAACAAATTTTCTTAGTCTTCCATCATCTGGGAGTTTTTTCCCTCTTTATACTTAATGTTCTCACTGAATGTGGATTCAGTTGACAGCTATCTCTAAGGGTACCACTTCCTTCTCACCACAGTAGTTGCTGATGAAAAAATAAATTTGTGGATTCAAATTAGGGTTCCCCTATAGGAAGAGTCATTTTTCTCTAGCTACTTTCAAGATTTTTCTTTGTCTTTAGTTTTCAGAAGTTTGATTCTGATGAACCTTGGTAAAATTCTTAGAGTCTATTCTATTTGTAGTTAGCTCAGCTCTTTGTGTAGATTTGTGTCATATCAAATTTGGGAAATTTTCAGTCATTATTTCTTGAAATAAATGTTCAGTTCCACATTCCTCCTCCTCTTTCTTCTAAAATACTGATAATTCAGATTTCAGATCTTTGCCAGAGGCTTGATTTCTGCTGGTGTTACCTATGGAAATAGAATGTACTTCCTTGGACCTGGTACCACCAGTTTGTGAGTGGAAAGAGGACTGTGGGCCAGTGTGGGTAGAGAGCTCTTCTCCAGGTTGCTGGGTGCTAGTGAGGCTTCTGCTTAGTCCCTGCTGGGGCCATTGCTGGGTGGGGAAGGCATCTCCTAGGCTGTCGTTTAGGGACTGAGATGTCATTTCCTTTGGCCTGCTCTCCAGGTTGGCAAGTGTTGCTAGGGCTCTTGCTTAGTCTGCTGTTGTAAGGGGGGTGGGGGGGTGGTATCTACTTGAGCCACCTCCTCCTAAAGCTTTTGAGATGCCAGGCCTGTTCCACCTTCCAGTACCAGGTGGAAAATCAGGAGACATCAGACTACTGAGTTTTTCCTCAAGTCCTGGGGTCTCTAGTAAGCCCACTTTCTTTTTCTATCTTCAGAGTTCTCCTATGGCTGCCTACTACATCATTTCCAGGTGTTTTTAGTTGTATGAGCAAACAGGATCAGGGAGAAATGAGTCTATGCCATTTGCTCCCGAACCATAAGTCTCGAAAGATATTTTAGTAATATCATTGTCATTAGTAAAGAAATCTCATTTTATTTTACACTTACTTGCATTTTGTTAGTCATTTGAAATGTACCTTTTCTTGCACCAAACTTCAGAGAATTATCCATCTCCTGGTTTTAAATGGCTCTAGTTCAACTTTAAATGGCTCAAAGTTCAGATTTGTTAACCAGTAAGTCCATGTAACATAAGACATATTGATTGTGCACTTTGGAGGTAGGCAAATCTAGGTTGTCAGTTTTCATCAGCTTTAACTATATTATCTGGGGCAAGTCACTTGCCTTCTGTTTTCAGTTTCATCAGCTATAAAGTAGGAACATAACTGCCATTAAAGATTACTGTGTGATTAGTTGAGATAATTAGATAGAATGCCTCATGCGGGGTCAGCCATACAGTAAATAAACATTGAAAAAATACTAATTCTTAGTGCACCTGGGTGGTTCTGTCCATTAAGTGTCCAACTCTTGATTTCAACTCAGGTCATGATCTCAGGGTCCTGATATTGAGCTTTGTATTGGACTCCACACTGGGCATGGCACCTGCTTGAGATTCTCTCTCTTCCTCTTCCTCTGTATCCCTAAGGTGTGTTCTCTCTCTCTCTTTATCTATCTCAATCTCTCTTTCTCTAAAAGAAAAAGAAATGCTAATTCTTTTTTAGTATTGTATCACCAATATTTTTACATGCCTTTAGTTCTTCATTTTTAATTACAGACATTTCAAGGAGGCGTTTTCTTCTTTAATAATTACCTACTTCACAATATCTGATATCTTTGTACCATTCAGATAATTGCTTCTCTATATATTAGTAATGCCTTGAAGATTTCTTCCCCTGATGGCTGCTCTTTGTATCTGCCATCTCTGGGCTTTTAGACTCATCACAGCTTAAGAAGGAAGTTTATAGCCAATGTGATAAAATTTCCCTAATGAATTTAAAGAAAAGAGGACTGCAAACTGAGCAGAGTGTGGATAATATCACTCAGGCCTCAAACTTGGGATTTTACTTATAAGCCGTTTTGTTTTCATCACCCATTGTTACGTAGGGGACACACACACACACACACACACACACACACACACACGACTAAATTCAAGTTTGGATTCTTGAATAAAAAATTCTCTGAAAATCTGTGACTACTTCCCCATGTCTGAAAGGGCACCTTTATTTGTTATAGTATCTTTTCCCTGAGGGCTCTGTGGTCTGGGAAGGGAAACTAGAGTGCCCCGGATTATACTTAGCATTTTATAATTGCTAGCTGAAACTCAATCCAAGGCTTTCCAGGCACTTGCCTTCCTTAACACATCTGGCAGCACCCTAGCCTTTTTCTCTGGTCTGTCCCTGCAGGAGGAGTGCTTAGATAAATAAACTGAAGCATGCATGTGGTCACCGAAAGATCTCTGTGGAAAGCAGAATCTAACCAAAGCAGCCTCAGGGCCTGCTGAGCCTTTTGTTCACTGCCTCTCAGGGATATAAGCAACCTGGAGGTATATATGGCAAAATCATTGCTGCTCTAGCAGGGTTCACACTTGCCCTGAAAATAACTCATGCCTGGGAACAAACAGCTGAGCAAGCCTAACTATATGCATTTTTAGACAGAGAAAAATGTTAGTAAGGTCCTGATCTTTTATATGTAGATAAATCAACATTTATTGAGTCTCTGCTTAGTATTTGTGAATTGCGGTATTTCAGATTTTACCAAAATAAGCAAAGTATCTTTATAGGGAGCTTATTGGTTCATAAAATGAAGGGATAGGGGGAAAAAAGGAAACTAATATTTATTGAGCATCGACTTTTGTAAAAGGATGTGGACCAAGCAGAAATAACCTATTTGTCAAACTAATTTGTGAAATGAAAACCTTGATAAAGGAACTATGGAATTGGAATGCTGGTGTTATAGGGACTAATTTATTTTAATTCTATCTTTGGGGTATAGATGATAGAAAATAATTTATGTGACATAAAGAAGAGATTCCCAATGATTTATGTACCTAGGATGTGATAGGGCTACATGAGGAGATATTATTTCCATTTCACAGATGGCAAAATGAGTCTTAGAGAATTCTATTATCTTCGATATATTCATTATCTCCCACATTTGTTCATTAAAAATTTACTGAATGTTTACCATGTACTAGATATTAATTCTAGATACTAAGAATTGATTAATGAACACAACGGACAAAATTCCCTGTCCTCTCCCAATGAAGCTTACACTCTACTGAGGAGAGAGAGATAGTAATAAGATAAGTAATATATATAGCTTGTTAGATGGTGAAAAGAAGAAAAAGTAACATGGAATGAGATAGAACACGTGGTGAGGAATGGTTGTGATTTTTTTTTAAGATTTCATTTCTTTGATTTCATTTCTTTCTTCAATGCACAGAGAGAGAGGGAGAGGGAAAAGGATACTTCCCGCTGAGCAGAGAGTCTGACATGGGGCTCAATCCCAGGACCCTAGGATCATAACCTGAGCCAAAGGCAAATGCTTAACCAACTGAGCCATCCAGGCACCACAGCAATGGCTATGATTTTTAAAAGACTGTTTGAGAACTGTTTCACCAAGAAGGCAACATTTGGGTAAAGACCTAAAGTACACAGAGAAGTGAGCCACATGGATATCCAAAGAATGATCTGGGTAGAAATGATAGCAGTTGTAAAGCTCTGAGTCGGAAGGGTTCCTGGCATGTTTGGGGGATGCTGTGGAGGCCAGCACAGTTGGAGTAAAGTGAACAAGAGGAAGCATGTGAGGTGATAGGAGAAATAGGGGGTACCTCAGATCATGCAGGTCATTGTGAGCCAGTGTAAGAACTTTGGTTTTAACTCTGAGGGAGATAGGAGATCGTGCTGTAGTATGTCATGATCTGGCTTGCATTTTGATCGGATCTCTTTGGCTGCTGTGTTAAGAATAGACTGAACGTCAACAACAAAAGCAGAGAACTCATTAGGAGGCTTATCTTAATACCAGAATTCAAGTGGCTAGTGATTATGCCCCAAGTCACATGCACAATCGTGGCAGAGTTAGCATTCAAACCTAATGTGCCTGATTCTCCACTATGTGATGCTACTTCCTGGTGGCCAAAAGGTCACTATTACTGGATATTGTTGACTTTCTTTCCATGTGTGATCAAACCAGAAAGTTACTTTGAAACTTGTGCTATTTGGGACTTTTCTCTTAGCTTATTTTGTGAAAAAATGAAAATTCTTAAAAAGTACATTATCATATAATTTAAAATATATGAAATAATTTACTCTATAATATGATTGGCTTTGATTGGTCTCATTTTCTCAAGCTTCATTTATTATTGTGTATAACCTATAAAGACCTAGAAACGGAACATTTTTGAGCCTGATAAAAACCCCAACTGAGATCCTTTCTAGACTTTGTTAAGTGCCTTTTTTTTCTTTTAGCTGATTATCAGCTCAGAAACAAAAGTCCCTCTTCTCTTCCACTTAGGTTCCACTTAACAGTAGGAACCATGGGGCCACCCTTCACATTCTCTCTTTGGGAGAAATGAGGAGATAAAGTGTCATTTTCTGAAAATCAATTGTTTGGTAACAACTAATTAAATTAATTTATTTCTGCCGAAATATATTCTTGGGGGAGATGATTCAGTATAATTTCCCCCTCTAGATATGGTTCTGGGGTCTTAAGCATCATGCTCATTCATCCTATTTCATCTATCCCTAAGACTTTGCCTTAAACGGGAGAAAGACAACAACTATGAGTTAAATGTCAGAATTCCTAGGGGAGAAAAATGCAATTTGAAAAGTGCATCTTCATATCCCCAGTATATCCTATTTCAGCCATTGAATTGGTCTGCATCAGAGTCGAAGGACAGCCAGAGTGGCACCAAGTCACTGAAGGCTGTGGAACCAAATACATTCAGGATCCTATTTTATGACCTAGACTCCTAGGTCCCCAAAACAGGCTGAAAAACATATCTAAGCAATCTGTCTCTCTGAGACAGTTTGTATTTTTTAAGATTTTATTTATTTATTCATAAGAAACACAGAGAGAGGCAGAGACATAGGCAGAGGGAGAAACAGGCTCCCTACAGGGAGCCTGATGTGGGATTCAATTCCAGAACCCCAGGATCATGACCTGAGCAGAAGGCACTCAACCACTAAGCCACCCAGGTGCCCCAAGACACTTTATATTTTTAACAAAGCTGAGTGAATCTGGGGAGCATTCAGGCCTAGAAACCTCTGGCCTAAAAGATATGCCCAGGATTATCTTCATGTTGGCCATGGACAGTTGTCTATAAAAAGACTAGGTTAAGATTCAGAAGACCCAGGTTCTAGTTCTGCCACCATCACCCTTTATCCCTAATGATGTCAAAAATCATTGGAGAAGGGGTGCCAAAAAAATAAAAAATAAAAAAATTAAAAATTAAAAAAATTTAAAAAAAAAAAAAAAGAGAAGGGGTGCCTGGGTGGTTCAGTCAGTTAAGTGTCTGCCTTCAGCTCAGGTCATAGTCCCAGCATCTTGGTTTGGACCCCTTGTCGGGCTCCCTGCTCAGTGGGGAGCCTGCTTCTCCCTCTCCCTCTCCCTCTGCCCCTCCCACTCATGCTCTCTCTCAAATAAATAAATCCTTGAAAAAAAAGTATAATCATTGGGGAACACTGGATCTTAAATATGGAAAGAAACCAAGACAGCTCCTAAGCATATCACTTTATAGAGGAGCTAATCTAGATCTAAACAGCATGAGTGCCCTAACATCAAATAACAAATTCATCCCAAAGATGAAATTAGGACCGAGTTTTACTGAGAACATAAAGTTTCCCACTCTGAAATGGTAATACCTATATGAGCTTTAGTTCCTTTATCTCTTAAAAAAATGGCATAATACCTTCTCTACCTCCTTTACAGGTTTGTATATGTAAGAAAACTGATGTAAAAGCTATTAAAACTTCACTATGGGAAACAGGTAGGTATTATTTACTAGGTGTAGTCATAAGTGGTTAGACTTAGAATTATCAATACAATTATTGTCACCTCCCTCCTGAATGACTAATAATGTGACTGACAGAGGAGGCTGGTTTCATCTCCAGTTGTGAGCAGAGTGTACTGAGCCCTATGGATTTGAATAAGATAAGCTGGTACTTCAGGATCCAACTGGCTGGCACAAGAGTCACTCAGTGTGACAATAAACAGAAAGAAGAAAGACTAATGGCATAATTAAGAAGTGCAAAAATAAGAATTGTGTGAATCAGGGGCGTCTGGGTGGCTCAGTTGGTTAAGCATCTGCCTTTGCCTCAGACCATGATCCTTGGGTCCTGGGATTGAGCCCAGTGTTGGGCTCCCTGCTCAGTGGGAGTGCTTCTCCCTTTCCTTCTGCGCTCTCTCTCTCTTTCTCCCCCTCCCTCTCATTCTTCTCTCTCTCTCAAGTAAATAAATAAAATCTTACAAGAAAAAAATTGTGAATTAGCTCATAACACTCACAGCACTGCTGCCATTTCCAACTCAGTTCAGATAATAATTCTAACTATTCCATGTTCATCAAGGCACATGTTGGTTTACTTTATTGTCATCACATCTTATGAGGCTGCTTATTTAAGATTAGAAAGTAACTATCAAAACACTGCAAATGGAAAAAAATGGAGAAAGAGGCTCAAATTTTGGATAGTCTCAGTCTCTAGACTATCATCATAAAAAAATCACATAGGACCAATGTATTTCAGATGTGAAGACCAGGCTAGGAGTTAGATAAGATCTCTCTTATGAGGCCTCTCTACTGCTTTTTCATCCACTGGTTCACCAAACATTTATTAAGCATGTCAACACCGTCCTACTGTATCCAGATACAGCAATACATGTAAGAGCTCAAATCCCTTCTCCCATTCATAGCTGGCAGAAGTATAGACATAGCAATAAAAGACCCTCACTTTAAAAGCAGTTGCTATTTATGAAGGCCCCACTATACAACTGGAACTGTATTAGAAAGTATACATATGTCCTCAAGACAATAGATTTAGGTCCTGTTTTTAATTTTAATTCATGTTGAAGAAAATGAGAAATAGGCAGTTACCTTGCCTAAGGCCAACAGTTGGTGAATGGTGAATATTGGATTCAAATCAAAACCATTGGACTGAAAAGACCATCACCAGGCCCTAACAAATCTTCATTTGGCACTAGATTAAATTGTTGTATCAAACAGTACACTTGCTAAGATTATTATATGCATCATTTAGTTATCACCAAAACCCTGTGAGGAAAGGTTGCCTTTCTTTGAATTGTAGACTATGACTTCACCCAAAGGGATGGCAAGGATCTGGATTGAGCTCCCCAAGAAAACCATGGAGATCCGTGAGACCTAAATGTTGACATTAGAGAGAAAAGAAATGGCGAAGCTTTTCTTCACTATTATGTTAGCACTTTCACTTTCAAAATAATATGGAAAGTAAGCTATTAGAATATTCCACCTCCCATGATTCATTTTGAAGGAACCATGTTTTTCTTAAAATTTAACATAAACAGAATATCTAGTTGATTGCTTAGAAACCTCCGGGTCTCTCACTAAATAAGAAAAGCTTTTGAAAATGTTAGATCAATATAGGAAATATAACATTGGTGGGGGAGTCATAGAATCTGCATGGAAGACTTAATCAAAGTCAGTTCTCTTTCCTGGACCTCATTGTTTTCATCTGTAAATTGGTGATTGTTTACTAAATAGCTTCTAATTTTATAAATTCTAGGAAAAGGAGAATCCTTTAAATAGGTGAATCAATAATATCTAATTTTCACAATGAATGAAAGGTTTTCATATCTTCATTTTTATTTGATTCTTGAAACAACCTGCCATAAGTCAGCTGGGCATAATTATTTGCATTTTATAGGTAAAAAAGCCAGTGGTTCTCACTCCAATAATTCAGGTCTTCTTTCTACTATCCAACGGAAAACAAGTCCTTTCCATAAGTAGGTATTGATTGTCAACCTAAGAAAGACATTATATTTTTGCCATGATGACTATAGAGATAGAGCAGATATATTTGCTGGCCTCAAGAATCTAGTCTAGTAGAGGCAAGTACACAATTAAATTAGAAATTAAAATGGTAAGTATCGCATGAAAGTGAGAGTTTTATGTTGGAAAAACCTGGGAAGTTTTATCAAAGGGAAGGTTTGAATTATGTATTAAAAGTATGGATGAATATCAGCATGTTGAATAAGCAGAGACAGGCATTCAAGAAAGAAGGACCAATGAAGACCAAGCTTAAGAAAATGAGAAGTCATCAGGTTTATATGAGCAACAGTCTGGCTAAAGTTTATGGTGCCTACAGAACAATGACTTCAATTCTTGAGTTAGAGGAAGTCATCTAAGGAATTTGGATCTATTCCAAGCAGTGACTCTTTGATGATGATTAGGCCAAAAAGCCAGAAGAAGCTTTCTGAGAAATTCTTAGACAGAATGACTCAAATGCACTACCATCCCTGAAATACATCCGCTGTTCCCACCATAAGTGATCTCTGGCCTGTAATTCACTTTAGAAAATTGTTTCAGCCTAAACGGCATGTGTGTGTGTGAGTGTGTGTGTATTGTGTGGATGTTAATCACTAATTTCTACTCTAGGGTAGATTACTTAGTTGAATTGGAAATTTATACCTCATACTTTTGGTCATAAACTCTACCTCGAGGCAGTTACCCCAAAGGTGTCAACTTTTTCATCTCTAGTCAAGACCAAAGATTATATTAATGAACTTCATAGATGTTAAAGGAAGTCTTAATTGATGAGCATAATAGATATTAGGAATGAATATTAGTAATATTCATGGGGTTGAATATATGTGGATTGGCTAGAAATACTATAGAAACACTCTCTTCTTTTGCAGAGGTAAAATGTGAGGAGTCTGTTTACCCAAAATGTCTATTGCCGCAGGAATAGAACCATAAACTTAATTTCTAAGAAATTCTCTGTCCCTCTTCTGGCTTGGATAATTCATGGGACTCCAGCCAGACATTTTGCTATATCCTCGTGAGACTATGGTCACACTTGCCTCAGGTAACCCTTTTACTCAAGATGCTACTAGCCCTAGGTGCCTGGGTGGCTCAGTGGTTGAGTGTCTGCCTTCGGCTCAGGTTGTGATCCCGGAGTCCTGGGATCGATCCTGCCATCAGGCTTCCTATAGGGAGCCTGCTTCTCCCTCTGCCTGTGTCTCTGCCTCTCTCACTGCATCTCTCATGAATAAATAAATAAAATCTTAAAAAGAAAAAAAAAAAAAAGATGCTACTAGCCCACCTAAGCCAATGGTGAACTGGGCTTCCATTGACCTGTCACAAGAAGTTCTGGGACTTTCTGCTGTTTGCCAACAGCTGTCAGTATGTGCAGCTGCATTTGTTCCCATACTTGATTGTTTACATTTTCACAAAGTAGTGAAATCATGAAGAAGAGACCTACAACCTTGAGTATCCCAAAAGACAACTAACCAAGGAAAGAACTCAAGAATTAAGAGGAGCCAAACTGATTTTGGGACATTTGCAACAATAAGCTTCTGAATCTCTGGGACCAAGAAGAGTCATTAGATAAGGCAAATTCTGGCAGACAAACTAAGAGATAAATATTAACCTGCCTTTCTAGGCCCTCGTCCCAGAGATAAATCTTTTTTTTTTTTTTTTTTTTTTTTTCAGGCTAATCCTGAGAAAGGGGCTCCAAATTGGGCTGAGCTGGGGAAGCAGTAGGTAGTACTTAGAGAGTATTCTTGTGTGCTATGCATGGCTTGAAACTTTTTTATATGTATTAGCTCAGTTAATCTTTAAAATTACCCCATGAGCTTACATTTTCATCTTAACATAATAGACAAAGGAATGGAGTCACAGACTAGTGAAATGTTTACCTAAGGTCATACTCTGGCAAATGGCAGGGTCAGAATGCACATGCAAGCAGTGGTCCCTGAGGACCTTCTCTTAATCACCACACCCGACTGTGTTACATGCAGCACAATATTCAGTGCCTAAGAGGCCTGCCTGGTCTCCTGACTTCCTTCCCCAACCAGAGGACCAAGAGATCCAGTGGCTTTCCTGGGAGCCTGAGGTTCTGTAATAATAAGATTTCTTTAATTGTGGACATATTACAGGTTTCAAATTTCACAGCATTTTGTTTCACATTCCTTGGTTTGCAAAAACCCTAGGACAGAGACAAAGAAGGGACTGTTGTCCCCATTACAGAAGGTGAAAATGAGCCTTGGGAAATTTAAATAGGTTGTTCAATGCCACACAACCAGGAAATGATGGGGTAAAGATTAGAACCCCAGTGGGCCTAGGTGGAGGTGGTGACAGACCCCAGAATTACTATTAGATGATGACTCCTTGTACCTGTTTGTTGCCACCTCAAGGTCAGCCTTCCACACACAATCTTCTTTTATGTATATGTTACTTCATAATTATCAGAAGGACTTTTCCATATGCTGACCTGTTCGATGCAGTCTTCACATGCACCTAGCATTTGTGTGTGTGTGTGTGTATGTGTGCACACTTATTAGGGGACACGGGGTATTATCCTTTTCCTGCCCCCAAGAAGACTCCGTCTCTGGGAGAGCAAATGTGTTCTCAAGCCTGCTGAACAAGTGAGTGTGCATCACAGACAGAGAGAGAACTCAAATCTTCCAACTCCAAATCCACCCATAAATTTATATTCACATCCAGACAAATTCAGAGCTGTAATGTGACCATTGGGATTTATAGTTAAGTATCTCCTGCATTTTATCTCCCTCTTTCTCTTTCTTCCCTTGGACTACACCCAGCAGTGCTCAAATCACCTAGCCCTGCAGCTTCCTTTATAATCCTATTATTATTCAGAGCCAACAGAGAGAAACCGTTAAGTTCTCTGAAAACAGAAAGCATTTTGTCAAGAAACACATGTTGTGACTCTGCACCAAGGAAACGCAGAAATGATGACGTGGGTGGAGGAATGCTCATGACTGTTTAGCAACTGCCATACACAACTACACAGTCAGCGATTAAAGGCAATGATGGCTTATCCACTGACCTAATGTCACCGTGCATCCCACCATCATTAGCTTTTGAGACATTAACAGGAATTGAAGTCACTGATCTTGGCAGATTGGTTGAAGAGGAAATAGAGCACCAGATGGCAGGATTTCTGTCTTAACTGTTAAGACTAAGGAAAGTCTATTATATTTGAGATCATGGTTTCTTCATCTGGAAAATGGGAATTAAAGTAACTAACTTAGTGAAAGATTGAACCAATCCATGCCAGTTTTGTCTCATAAATCCTGAGCCTTTGTGACTCAATGATAGTGCTACACAAGCACCTTGGCCTTCGCCTTAGCCTTTTAACTGAGGATGAGGTGATTTATGATGGAATTTGCATAGGCAAACAAATCCCCAGCTGTAAGCTGCCTGCCCCAGAGTTTCATGGTTCACTAAGGATTAAGATTCTTGGAGCTCCTTCTGGGTGGCTAGAGGCTCTGACAGATATACTTTCTCAGTTAGTTTCCTGACTGTGGTAGGTATCCCTTCACTTCGTGGCATGATGAAGTTTGACTCTACCCAGGAGGAGTGAATTAAAGATTGTGGGCTGTGAAGCCTCAGGTTTTGTGGAACTTAATTGCAAGGGGACTTTCTTGGGGGAAATTACTTTCTTTGCAATGTGGAATAGCTAGAGGAGGTTTTACGAATTACCAAAGACAGGACCATAACCAATCTGTTTGGCTTGTAGAGATCCTTGAAGAGTAATGAGCTTTTCTGAAAGGATTTGATGGATCTCAGAAGGACTTGTCAATACCACTTCATAAATGAGATGGTGGAACTGGATTCATAGAATGACAAAATCACAGGATAGTAAGGGACATGATACTTGAATTCCCTATTTAATAACCTGTTCAAAACAGCATGAAGAGTACAGTGAAATCTTCAGTGTATGTGGACCTCACTGAAAAGGGAGGTAGACTATCTCTCCTCAAACAACTTGGCAAGTTTGTATCATTAACACGATTTTTTTTCTCCTAACATCTATTAGCATCATGTAAAACCAGTTGGATCTCACTACATGACAGGCCTTTATAGACCTATATTGGAAGACTCTTATTATGTAATCCCCGTATCTTCTCTTCACTTGATTACTACTTTCAACTGATTTCACTATTCTTCCTATAACATAATTAGGTCTCTTTAAAAAGTAAATATGGGGATCCCTGGGTGGCGCAGCGGTTTAGCGCCTGCCTTTGGCCCAGGGCGTGATCCTGGAGACCCAGGATCGAATCCCACGTCGGGCTCCCGGTGCATGGAGCCTGCTTCTCCCTCTGCCTGTGTCTCTGCCTCTCTCTCTCTCTCTCTCTGTGACTATCATAAATAAATAAAAATTTAAAAAATTAAAAATAAAAAATAAAAAGTAAATATGAATAAATTATACATATAATCCAAACAGATATATAAAATTCATACACACATAAAATAGGATAAGCAGAAGATAACCACAAATATCTGAGCTCTTAATCTAGTGTGGGTTTTCTTCCTACCTTTGTTCACTTAGGTAGCAACCGATAATCTCCTCAAAGTCATTTCTAGACTCATAGAAGGCTGGAATTGAAAGAGATACTGGAAGGGCACCTGGGTGACTCAGTGGTTGAGCATCTACCTTTGGGTCAGTTCATGATCCTGGGGTCCTGGGATCAAGTCCTGCATCAGGCTAAACCACAGGGGCCTTTTCCCTCTGCCTATGTTTCTGCCTCTCTTTCTCTGTGTCTGTCATGAATAAATATATAAAGTTTTAGAAAAAGAAAAAGAAAGAGATACTGGAAATCATATAAATTGTTTTCCCATATCTTTTGTGCATGAGATATTGAGTTTCTAATATCACTCTGAAACTCATGTGGTCTGGCTAATAATCATGAAGTTCCATGGAGGAGCTATGATCTCTACTATTGTCCTTGACTTAACATAAAAAATTATAACATGTGTACTCCACACACAAACATCAGTGGTCATCTGTGGTTTATGTTCACCCACCTGATTGCACTGATTCTTTATTTTTCTAATTTTTGGAGTCTGTGACTATGTAGCTATGACACATTATTGCTTGGAACAAATTAAGAGCAATGGTCATTAGTGGGAAACTTACAATTAAATCAAGGAAGCACATACCTCAGGGCTTGCAAAAGAATTTGAAAGTTATCTAGTCAGTTTACTGCTTGAGGCATTTCAACCATATCCTGACCAAGTTAGTGAATCAGATTCCATGTGAATATACCCTATGATTGGAGGAAGTCAGTGCCTTCTGAGAAGTGTGCAGCATTTTTATATGCTCTGGTTATTTAAAAAGGCTATACCAAAAAATGAGGTAAAATTATTTCCCTGAGACTTTTGGTGTGAGGGGATCTAGTTTTCTCCTTGTCATTCATAAACTGTTCTATTACAGCAACTTAACTGCAAAATCAGAACATCATCCTAGGAAATTGGTCCCACACTGTTGCTGGTCAGCTGGGTAAATTATAGGCCGCTGTATGGTCAGCCCTCAGGAGTTATAGTGGCCTGTCACTACTGGCAGAGTGATTTCTGCAGGGGCCACCTCATTATATGGGAAAATGCCCTCAAAGGGCAAGCCTGTTTCTTGTCCTGGCAGACCTGTCACATCCGATGTTAGAGGAAACAGCGGCAAAGAATTGTGGCTGAAAGAATTGTAAATTTTGCCTGTGGAGAGTCACTGAGGGCAATTCTCCTAAAAAGGATTATTTGTCAACTGCAGTAAGACTCTTTGTTATTAGAATTTAATTGATATTTGCTACTGAAGAAGAAAGCTGAAAACAGGATATAAGGCAAGCAATTAAATCTTTTTAATAAAGTGTAGTTAATGAGTTGTCAAATTTGGTAGAGATTATTCCGTCCTTCCCCTTTTTTTTCTTCTAAGGATAGGTAGGGCTGTCTTACTATCCTGGGGAAATGTCACACAATCACAAGAGAGGCAAATTAAATCAAATAAGGCCAGGCAGCTTTTGTGCAATCAGAAGAACAAAAATTAGAGCCCGGGGACCCAGGAATTCAGCTCAGATTGTTCAGTAGGTAACTTTGTACCTCTCCTTCTGGGCTTTCATTTATTCATGAAATATGGGTGAGCACCAGATGATCTCTAAGGTCCTCATAAGTCAATGTTTTGCTCATATTCTACACATTTATTTATAACTGTAGATATATGTAGCAGATAAGAACCAAACATTTAATATAGAATCCCAGCATCCCCATAATTAGCAATGTGATCTGGGTTAAGTTAATTAACCTCTGTAAGTATTAATGTCCTCCTTCGTAGAAAGGGCAAATATATGCATATCTCCATAGGATTTTGTTAGAATTAAATCATAGAATAGATTTAAGTTATTTGGAAAAGGGCCTGGAACATGGAAAGTGATGACTAAATATTGACTATTTATTTATTTATTTATTTATTTATTTATTTATTTATTTATTTATTTATTTTTTGACTATTTATTAACATTCAGTTTCATGATCCAGCTTTTTAAACTACAATATATCCTAACCACCAGAGGGCGCTGCACAGAGAACGGCTAGACTTAAACTGGATGCCCTTACTGGCTGCTTGAAGCAATTGTCTCCCTGCTACCCAGAAATTTCAGCTCAGGTTGTTTGATCTCCATTTGCACCATATGCCAGTCTCAGTGACTGTGAGTGCTGCAGTTTGTTTTTGTCTAGGGTCTTCTACTTCTTGCATTATTGAGGAATCCTTAGGTGATAGAGTGCTCATTTAGAGCGAGTCTAAAATTAGAAGAAGAAAATTGAGTCTTACCACAGGTCAGTCACTACTTGATCATTGCAATAAATGTCCGTAATGGAAATGAAGACCTAAGCTACCATTCTTATTTTATGATGAGAAAGCTAAAACTCATACAGGTTAAGCTCTTTGGCTAAAGTAGCACAGCCAAGAAATGATAAAAGCGTAATTCAAAGCCATGGCTGTTTGACCCCAATGATTGTACTCCTTTGGTTTCACCATGCTGCCTCCAAAGCTGTGTCCGCATGAAAGCAGAAGATATGAAAGCACAAGATACCATGGAACAAGCCCAAAATGCCCATCATCTCCTCTACTACATAATGTTGTATTAGAGGAATTAGCTAATGTGATCAGAGGCTAAATTGCAAATAGAGGCAAAAGGAAAGCTAAACCAAAAAAAAAAAAAAAAGGAAAGCTAAACCAATCCTTATTATATATCACAAAATTATAGACCTGGAAAACCTTGAAAAATATAATAGCTATCACGAACAAGACAACTTAGCAAAATGCAGGGTACAAAATTTGCCCAAAGAAGTAACTTACATGTATACAAACATAATCAGATGGAGGAAATAATGGAGGGACAGAGTCAATTTTCAATAGCAGAATAAAATAAAATGAAATAGAACACATGCACAAACTTAAAAAGAAGAGTAGAACACCTACACAGAGACACTTAAAGACATAGAAGTAAACTGAATAAATGGGACAACATTCCATATTTTTGGTTAGGATGACTCAATATAATAAAGATGTCAATTCTCCTTGTGTTAATTGTTTGATCCCAATGATGATAATATACTCCCTTATTCTCCCTGGAGCAAGACAAATTGATTATAGCATTCAGTTGAAAGAATTAAAGAGTAAAAGAAAAAGTGAAATTAGCAAGGAAACCCTTTAAAATGAGGGGTAATGGGGGGGGAGAGTTGATCTTTGCAGATCATTAAAACATAATATAAAGCCTCTTTGTTCAACAAAAAGTATAATACTGGTACACAAATAAAGAGGGAGACCAATAAAATGGAATGTAAAATCCAGAAAGAATAAAAATGAATGTGGAAATTTAGTATGTGATAAAGAGGGTATTTCAAAGCAATGAGGAAAAACAACAACAACAACAAAAAACTTTTAAAAACCAGACAACTGGTTACCCATAAATACAAACATAAAATTGTATCTATCTTTCATATTATATAACCAAATAAATTAAAAATGGCTTAGATATTTGAATGCAAAACTAAACGCTACATAAATACTCAGATAAAATGTGAATGGCTTCCTTTATAATCTGGGAACTAGAAAAAATGGTCTAGTATGACCAAAATCTGGATTCTCCTAAAGAGAAGTTTGATAAATTTGAGTACATAAGATTTATTTATTTTTAAGATTTTATTTATTTATTTGACAGGGAAAAAGAGATCACAAGCAGGGGGAGCAGCAGGCAGATGGAAGAGGGAGAAGCAGCTCCCCACAGAGCAGGGAGACTGACGCTGGGCTCGATTCCAGGACCCTGGGATCATGACCTGAGCTGAAGGCAGACACTTAACCAACTGAGCCACCCAAGTGCCCCTGAGTGCGTAAGATTTAAAAGATAACTTTGTATGGAAAAAAATGAATTTCCAAAGGATTAGATAATTGGTCACACCTTGAGCAACTTCTCCTAGATGTTTGGTCTGTGAGGAAGAGCGTTTGTCAACAGTCTTAGAAGAGAAAAGCCTGCCTGCATTCCTTGATAGTCATAACCTCTTGAGAAAATTCCTATCAGATCAAGGATACTCCAAATAAACTGAAATTTCCTGTCTCCTTTGGTATTATCTACATACCTGAAGAATCTTTTGAACTTAATAGCTGAGCTTTCCTGACTTCTAAAATTTGGACATGTTTTGGTTGTTATTCCCTAGAGGCTAACATTACCTGTTGATTTATCTTAAACATGACATACTTTCTTCATTTCCAGTCCTGATATGGTGGTTGGCTGGAGATTGTGATGCGTCATTAAAAATGCAGGGAGTTTCATTGGTGATTTTCTTCTCTCCATGTTGCAAGAATTTTTATTCCTTCTTAAAGAGGAAAGAGATACCTCTCTCTAGGTGAAGGCCTATATCCAAAAGAGATAACCCAAGTAAAACTTTGGAAACAGCCCAACGTGAATATAAACATCCTTTGCAGATAGAAATGTCTAGTTCATGTGAAGGTGGTTAAAGCAAATCCTTTTTTTGGCAGACCTATTTCATGTTCATCCTGGGGTACACTGCTTGCAAAATCTTGAGATTCTATTCATGAATCCTTCTCAGTACAGATGATGGAGCCATCCTCCATATCATAAGGAACATAAAACATGATAGAAGGTCATTTTTTTGGAGCCCAAACAACCAAAAAGAATTTTAAAGTCTGTCAATTGCTTTATTTCCATTTAATATAGAACCATTCTTATTTTTTAAACTTTTTCCCAACACATATGATGAGATTTGACATAAAAGAGAGCCTTCCAAAAACAGACTTGGATTCAAATCATAAAAGATTTATTTATGACTCAAGGACTAGGCATATGCCCGCAGGACTGATGATTACTCGTGTGACTAGTTTTATACCTTCCACTTATTACTTTTCACAGTCTCTTTATCTTATCACAAACTATGCTTGTAACTTAGATATTGACTTGGACCTTATAAGAAAGAATTTTGCTCAGCATTATCCAGCTTGATGGACAATTACTCATTTTTTTAACAAGATACAACTAAAGTCAGAACCATACATACCATCACTAGAAAACTCTTCCATTTGAAATTAACCCACTTTTGACACCATGATTTCACACCCTTCTAATTCATACTTTTCCTCTTTATCTAGAAGCATATTGTATTGGTTTTTGATTGCTGCTATGTCTGAAAAAAAAAAAAACTCCACTGATTTAATGCTTAAAGCAACATAAATTTATTATTTCACAGTTCTGTAGATCAGAAGTCCAAGTTTGCTTGCCTGGTCTCTCTGTTCTGGGTTTCACAAAACTGAAACCCAAGTGTCATTCTGCTTCACTCCAGTTAGAAAGCTCTAGGAAGAATCTGTTTCCAAGCTCCTTTACGTTGCCAGCAGAATACAGTTCCTAATAGTTGTAGGACTGAGGCACCATTTTCTTGCTCACTGTTAGCTGAGGGAGCACATTTTGCTCCTAGAAGCCTCCCTTCAGTCTTAGAGGCAATAATGATGCCTTCTCACACATGGAATCTCTCAGATTTTTGCTGCATCCTTTTTACTCAAACCAGAGAAACTTCTCTGCTTTAAAGGGCTCATGTGATTATATTGTATGCACTGAGATAATCCAGGATACTCTTCCTCCCTTTGGGTCTGTAACTTTGATTGTACCTGCACAGTTCCTTTCACCACGTAAAGCAAGATATTCACAATTTCTGGAGATTAGGGCATGGGCATTTTTGGCCAGTCGGCGTGGGGAAAGTATTATTCTGTCTACCACACATGTCATTTTGGGAAATTCATTCCCATGCTCTAACCCATTTTGTACACTTATCTGTCATGGATTTAAGACAAGACTCAACTCATGGGAGGAGCTAGAATTTAGAACATGGTTTAGATTTAGAAAGAGCTAGAAACAAGGCAGAAGTTGAGAGGAGGGAAATTGGGCAGATGCTCTGGACTATAGATTATGGATATGGCCAGTCTGGTACTAGGATTAGGACGCTACACAGGCTCACCTTCACTGATGTTTGGAATTTGAGCCTAAATGACAGAAAAGGATACTAAGGAAAGAGCGACAGGAATGCATCAGATTTTATTTCTAGGGATCGCAACCTATAAATGGCCATGTCAATGTAGAGGATATACATGCTTTAGTCCTAATTGATACCTGAACTGGAAGGTAACGGAATTCAAGGTAAATTAAAGGTGAGTGGTAGACATCAGAATCTATCTCTGAGAACACGTGACTAACTGCATAAGTTAGAGAACTTTTGTCCTTTCCACAGTCCTCTTAAGACCAGATCTGACCTCATTATGTTTCCCTGTGAAGTCTTGTTTATTTTAAATAAAATATGTGGTTGATTAATACTAAATTTGTTTTGGGAAGCCCAGGTGGCTCAGCGGTTGAGCGTCTCAGAGCTTGATCCTCAGATCTGGGATCGAGTCCCATATTGGGCTCCTTGCAGGAAGCCTGCTTCTCCCTCTGCTTGTATCTCTGCCCCTCTCTCTCTCTCTTTCTCATGAATAAATAAATAAAATATTTTTTTAAAATACTAAACTTGTTTGCACTAGTCTGCAACTTACTTTTTTACCTACCACTCATTCTTCTAGAGACGTGCTTCTCCTTAGAGTCATTCTCTTCTTAATTTTTCCTTGAGGAATTAAATCTAGTTATCTAAGGTAGAGAGCACATCAGACTCTAACTTCACTTTTCATCCTCACCTAAGGAGCTTTGTACAATGGCCGACACCATGGATACTAGAGAAACAATAAATGAAAAGCCTTCTGCCTTCCCAAAGGGAAATAGTCAAAATTCTTACACCACTAGATCTTCCTACATGGTTAATATTTCAGCCCAAAGTAGCAGTTCCCTTCTTTCATCAGCCTTCTCAGAGGTGCAGTTAGCAAAGATTTCTTAAATTTTTTTCATTAGCAGGAGGAAAATCCCAATTAATGTCTCTTAGTCCTCTGTGTGGTGACAGCTATTATGGTTTTCCTGTGCAATGACCATTTCCCCCATTTCTGATAATATCATCTTGATTTTCTTTAAGGAAAAACATAGTCCTACTCTTAGCCTATATTGTTAGGATAGAGCTGATCTTATTCTGACTTCAAAGTATGAGTGTTTGAGGTTTGGCCAATCAGAACCAAAGATTCTTAATTCTCCATTTCAGAAGAAGGGGAACAGGGAAGCCGGTGTGGCACAGTCCGTTAAGCAGCAGGCCCTTGGTTTCGGCTCAGGTGGTGATCTCAGGGTCATGAGATAGAACCCTGCAAAGGTTTCCATGCTCAGTGTGGATTGTGCTTAAGATTCTCTGTCTCCCTCTCCCTCTGCCCCTCCAGCTTGTGCTCTTTCTCTCTCTAAATAAATATATACAATTAAAAAAAAAAAAAAAAAAACAAGGCATGGGAAACAAAGTAGTTCTCTTTCTGTTGGACTTAAGAATTGTGAGGATATGAATTGAGGCATTAGCATGGGGGAAGGAGAGTTCAGGATCTTCTCCACAAGGTAATCATGGCAGAAATGGACCCAAGTTAAGTTCCAGCCATGTAATTTGAGCTCTTGGATTCAGCCAGCCTGCCTTCAGATTTTCTAGGTTTGTAAGCCAAAAAATTTTCTTTTATCCTTTGATCAGTTTGAATTGAGTTTCTGTCATTTTTAGCTAAAAGCATCCTGACCAACGCACAACTACACATCTCATGGTACTATCTCTTATCCAAACTGTAATTAGATCGTTAGATCGTTATATTTATATCTGAATGTTCTTCTCTACTGCCTAATTGGAAACATCCTGGGAACAGTAAGAGGCTTTGTTTGATACATTGCAATAACCTTAGCACCCAGATTTAGTGTCTGACATATAGCCCAACCCTTGCCCCCACTCTGCATATATATTTTAAGAATGGATGGGAAATGATTGACATTTTCTTTGCTTTTTTTATTTTCAATTGTATTTTCTTAGAGTTTTTGTTTTAATTGCCTCCATTGTTCCTTCCTACTACAGAGGGATTGGAATGGGAATCCAAATATCACTTGAAGTCAGAAGCAGAGGAAATGACTGCCCCTAGTTACTCAAATCAACTCCCATTATCTGCCAGCCACATTATTATATTCATTTAGGCAAGGCAACAAAATCTACTTTCAGGAAAAGAAAAGAAAACAAAACAAAAATTAGTGAAGCTTAAAACATAACATAATCTCAAAAAATTGTCCTAATTCAGTTCAGGTACTGCCTACAAAATACAGACTACAAAATATCTGGACTTTCCCCATCTTTAAGACATCCAGATGGCCAAGAGACACATGAAAAGATGCTCAACATCTTTAAATCATCTCATAATCAGAGAAATGCAAATAAAAACTATAATGAAATATCACCCCTCACTTGTTAGAATGACTAAAATCAATAACATGAGTAACAAGTGTTGGCAAGGATGTGGAAAAAAAGAAACACTCCTGCACCGTTGATAGGAATACAAATTGGTGCAGCCACTATGGAAAACGGTATGGGAGTTCCTCAAAAAGTTAGAAATAGAACTACCCTACAATCTAGTCAGCACACTACTGGGTATTTGCCCCCCCCAAAAAAAAAAAAAACAAAAACACTAATTCAAAGGGATACATGTAGCCCTACATTATAGCAGCACTTACAATAGCCAAATATGTATTATATATATTATATACATATATAAAATGGAATATTACTCAGTCATCAAAAATTAAATCTTGCCATTGCAATTACATGGATGGAGCTAGAGAGTATAATGCTAAGTGAAATAAGCCAGTCGGAGAAAGACAAATACAATATTGTATGATTTCACTCATGTGTAGAATTCAAGAAACAAAACAAATGAGTAAAGGAGAGAGAGAGAAAAAAAACAAGAAACAGACTCTTAACTCTAGAGAACAAATTGATGGTCCCAGAGGGGAGGTGGGGAGGTGGGATGTGTGTGAAACAGGTAATGGGGATTAAGAGTACACTTATCGAGATGAGCACTGAGTCATGTACAGAATTGCTGAATTACTATATTGCACACGTGAAACTAATAGGTATGTATGCTAACTATGCTGGAACCAAAATTTAAAAAAAGAAATTTTCCAATCTTTGAGAGAAGAATTTCTCAGACAGGTGCTGCTTGAGACCATTCATGCTTTGGCTCACATGCTGAATGCATTGTCTAATAAATATTCAAATTTCCTTTATACTTTGTTGATGACAGATTTGCTAAATGAATCTCTGGAAAATTACCTTCAAAAAAAGCAGTGTATGCTTTAAGCTCTCCCATAGAAATATTAATGAAATCCCAGGTTCCTGTTACCTCTTTGACCAGCCATCAGGTCCCAGGTATTATTATAAATCAGTCATTCAATAACAACCTGTTTGAGATCCTTTGTGGATGAACTCCCCAAATCACAACTGCTTATAATTGGAATTTTAAATTCTAAAGAAAAAAAGCTCTATTCCCATCATTAACTCATTAATTAAGCCCCAAATTTCTAGAGTCAGCATGTTTTTAATCACCACATTGTATGCCTTTAATCCTGAGGCACAGAACAGTGCCCAGTACTCACATTTTTGCAAGTAGCCTTTTCTTTAACATTGGTTTTAATTTAATATGGGGGAAAAAAAAAAAACAAGTTTGGGGTTATTAACCTCAGGGCTTAAAAAAATACCATAATGGTTTATCAACAAGTTGACAAGTTTTTTATTATAACTAATTTTCACAATCTTCCCCATATTTTGGCCACTGAATTCCAAAGGCCAATGCAATTAGAAATTGAAGTTTTACTTACCAGACTGAAGGAGGAAGGAGACACCCTCTGGAAGCATTGTGCTAGCTCAGACCACCTCACGCCCCCTTCAAAATCTGTCAATGCCCAGCGAATCAGAGCCCTACAACAATGATTCCATGTGAGGAATGGCCAGTTAAAATCACCCCAGTCTTCTGTATCACATACAGAGTTCTCTTGTCTGCCAACATGAATGGTTGCTATCATTACATCAGCCTCCAGTGACTTCAATACATGAATGGCTAGCTTACGGTCCAAGAGTGGATGGGCTTTTCTGTCTTTTTTCAGAGGCATCTGCCAACCAATGGGAACAAGGAGACAAAGCTATCTTTAAGCATTCTGCCCCACGCAATGAATAGGCAATGTCTAAAAAGCTCAAGATGAGACTGTGAGAACATGAAGGACACCCATAGACTTCTGAAAACCTCCTTCCAGTAAGAGAGCTCTTCTCATATATAGGAATGAAAGTAAATTGAACTGAAAGCAGAGCTGTGTCTACTTGACTTTGAAGGAGAAGCTTAATAGAAAGGAGTGGTGGAAACAATTCAAGAAGCTATAAGGGCTCAAGGGTGCCTGTTATTGGTGAATGGCCCAGTTTACTCAAAGCGAGGAGAAAACTCCCGATATCTAGCTTTTTTACTTAGAATATGTGAGCTCCAGTTCTGACTCAAGCACTCTTTTGTTTTGTTTTATTCCATTTTTAGTACTATTCCACTATCAAAACAATGGCAGCTCATTACAGATAATTAGACAAAGAAAAGCATGAAAAAGTGGAAATCCATCTATAATCCCAGTGAACACAGGGAATTACTGTCATCATTTCTGTAACATTTCTTTCCAGCTTTATACCTATTATTTTGTGTTTATCTAGGTGACATCAGGCTGACAATATTAAAGTCTCTTTATTTGATATCTATTTCTATATCCTGCCTTGTATTATTAGCCTTTCTTTCATAATACTAAAAGCACCAATATAGGTATCATTTCAGTAGTAGAAAAGTAGTACCAATAATTTCTAGAATTCTATAGATGTTTTGTAATTTGCTTAGTCACATCCTTAGTAATGAACATTTTGATCATCTCTAAACATTCTAGATCATACAAAATACGGCAATAAACACCTTCCCATAACTCCAACATAGATATCTCTGTGTCACTCCAAGTGACATCCCTCTAAGGAGTGTCTGCTTTGCTGCCACGTCCATTCGAGACTCATTGCCATAATGAGCCATGGGCTGGTGGAGGAAGGAGGGGGATCCTCCACTTCAGATGTGTTTGATTAGGAGAAAAGATGAAATCTACCGATTGACACAAAAAGAGGAGCTCTGTTTCTTAAGCAATGGAAGTATAGTTGACACTAGCTTATAGCCTTTGAAAAAGTATATTGTCATTGAGATGTATATATTAAAAGCTCGTTTAAAATAAAGTCAGATTTATTCCTTTGGATCCAAAGACTGAATACCCTAACATACTCCAAAATATTTAAAATACTTCACATGAAATAATGAGAAGAAGATATTGGTTTATCTATTGTTTCTTTTTTTTTAATTTATTTATTTATGATAGTCACAGAGAGAGAGAGGCAGAGACACAGGCAGAGGGAGAAGCAGGCTCCATGCACCGGGAGCCCCACGTGGGATTCGATCCCGGGTCTCCAGGATCGCGCCCTGGGCCAAAGGCAGGTGCCAAACCGCTGCGCCACCCAGGGATCCCTTATCTATTGTTTCTATTCATTGGTGCTATATGGGGTCTTTTTTTTATGGAATTTTTATATACCATATTTCAAAGCTAGTTATAGAAAGGACTAGATAGGATTCTACTGGCCCCTAGTAAGTTTTTCCCTCATTCCACCAAGTTCTCCACTGAATTCAAGTACCACAGCAATTAGCAAGTGGCTAAAGATTCCTTTATATGTTTGTTTTCCCCTTGGGGTAGGAAATGTGCCTTAGAAGGAGTACACTTGGGCAGCCTGGGTGGTTCAGCGATTTAATGCCGCCTTCGTCCCAGGGCCTGATCCTGGAGACCTGGGATCGAGTCCCACGTCGGGCTCCCTGCATGGAGCCTGCTTCTCCCTCTGCCTGTGTCTCTGCCTCTCTCTCTCTCTCTTCTCTGTCTGTTATGAATAAATAAATAATCTTAAAAAAAAAAAGGAGTACACTTAAATGACATAGAAAGAGAAGAAAAATACCTGGCTAATTGCCATGCACAGTGAGTGACCCATTGCCTGAAAATGGAAAGAGTGACCACAGGAATTTAGTTTGAACTACTTTCTACCACCACTAAGCCTGAACATGACAGATGTAGGGGAAGCCAACCGAAAGAGGAAATTCTGGTCAGACACACATTGACTCATTTGATAATTTACTTCCTCAGATAATTTTCTTATTCAGTCAGAAGTCTCATAAAAGATAGGTAAAGATGGAGCCAAATCCTTAGTATTAAGAAATTAAGTGGTCAGGCATGGCCCAGAAGTCCAGTTGACCAGAGAGAAGGGATCTTATCATGCTTATTAGCCATAAGCTAGGTGAACAGAGCTGTTTGTAGACATTTCTGCTCAAATGACCACATTTTTCTGAATATGCAATGAGGCCAAAGACACTCGTTATCTCCATCAGAAAGGAGGGTAGTTCCCTAAATTCACATTAAAAATATGAAAGGAGTCACATCTGGAAGACTTGGGCCCCACCCAAGGCTCATACTTACAATCCTTTGACAATCCACCCCTTCTCTGGAGCCCACATGGAAGCTGTCAGAGCAAACCCACAGAGGATTGGTGACGATGGGCTGGACACATCCAGGACTCTCCCAGATATGTCCTATTAATCAATACAAAGCAACTGGAACTCTGATGCAAAGCAGTCTGGAAATGAAAATCAATTTTTTTTCAGCCTATAAGTTGCCAAAAAAGGGGGATCACCCCCAAAGATGCTCAGTAGTTGATTAGTGGTTAAAAGAAAGAACAGAGTTCTATTTTTGTTTTCATTTTTGCTTTTAATCCTAAGGGCTATTTTGTTCTGAAGTGGAAAGAGCTTCTGAATATTTGAACCATCTGCATAGAGAGAACTGCCCTAAATGTCACCCAGAACTTTCCAGTATTTTAAAAATCCAATGCACCTAGATCCCAAATTGAATAGGGCATAATGTAATCTTTTTTGCTTTCTTTCACAAAATTATAAATAAATCATGACTTCTAGATAAGCAAAATATGGTGACTTATAATCAAATACAACCACAGTCCTGTGAAACTGGAACTTTTATATGCATACACACTAGTTATGGTGCTACAGTCTAGTTGATAAGATGGTAAGCTGTTCACATTAATTGCTGTAATTGATGTAAAGAAAATGAACCGAAGTTTTGGTTTTTATTCCTTTTGATGTATTACAATTTCAACATCTACAATAATGGTCCGGCTCTCTCATCATATCATTTAGATGAGAATAAAAGACACAAAATATAAAAATCAAAGTTGCAAGACTTCAACTTTGGAATTGGCAAGGCTAAATAAAACAGGAAGCCTTCTCTAAGGCACCTACCATGCTGGTGCTTTCCAAGTTGTAATTTTCAGTACAACATGTAAAAGACTATTTTCATATGAGGCATAGCCTGAGATGGGAAACGGTACCCCAAAAAAGTTGTCTGTCACTAGAGATGCTAAAGAAGGGAGGAAGGACAGTGTGTCAGGTTCCCTTGTGGGTGGTAATTTCTGCATTGATCAGAAACTGAACCAGATGGACTCTGCCAATAGAAGATGAACTGATTCTACTCTTTAAACACTATCGGCGCAGAAACATAAAGATATTGCATTCACATTGAAAACATTCAAGAATAATTATTTTTAAGCTAAGATCCTTGACTATCTCTCCAGGGTGCAGACCTCCTGCTCTACTATTAACCCTTTCCCTGCAGCCAACATCTCCAAGATCAGCAGGTCACCTCCATGTCTAAGATTACTGAGTTCTACTTATGGAACCTTATCTCATTCGTACTTTCTTTTGCAATTTACTCATCCCACCAATATTTAGTTGATATCTATTGCTTTTCCCTGGGAATCCTACCATTTAAAACAGAGGAAGGCCACTGCCTCATGATATGTACCCATTACCTAAGCAGTCTGTAAGCTCTTCCCCCTGGGTTTCCCCAGCTTCTGGAGGACTTGGAACAATCACAAAACATAAAGGCCTGTCCCGTAGATGAAGTTATGATTTTCAGAGGGGACAAGGGCAGAGTGTCAAGGGTACAGGTCATCCAGCTGAAGGCAAAATAGTACAAAAGAAGGAAGATATAAGACATCTGTATCTTGGGCCCACTGAACAAGTAGCTAGGAGTCAGAGCCTGTGGTCAGAGGGAAGAAAAAAAGGTTATTGAGAAGTGAATCATGTTCAAATAAGCTCAACTGTCCAAATAACTCTAACTAGCACTGTCTAGCTCTTGGATTCCTTGTCTAGGCAGCCCTATTTTATTCCCCATTACCCCATTCCAGAATCTTAAACCTACGAGCCTAAGTTTATGTTCAAACCCAACTGCAGATTAATTTCTCCTTTAGAACTTCATACCAACCAATCTTTCCCACCTCTCTGACAATACTTTAAGGTTTTTGACTTAAGATACATAGAACAAAATAGATAGGTCAAATACCCTTGAGACAAATAGTACATGGTTGAATTTTTTCTTAATGTCAGTGAAATATCGGGACACCTGGAGAGCTCAGTGACTGAGCGTCTGCCTTTGGCTCAGGTGGTGATCCCAGAGTCCTGGGATCAAGTCTTTCATCAGGCTCCTTTCTCCCTCTGCATGTGTCTCTGCTTCTTTCTGTGTCTTTCTTGTGAATAAATAAATAAAATCTTTTTAAAAAAATAATCATATCAGTGAAATATCAAATGATATACTACAAAAGCACACATAGCAGAAAGACATAAAGAGGAGAGCAATCAGACTGGGTCCTGTTTGTAAGGAATCAGGGGTCCTAATTAGACAATCAAAAAGGAAAGAGGAGGTATGAAAGAGGGCAGGCTGGGCACTCAGAAACAAATTTCTCTGATGTAATTTTTGTGATGTTAGGAAAAAATACTTTTACTTTAGACCAGACACATAGAGGTACTCTATGGAATTTCAAATGTTCAGGCACTCTGTAGTTGAACATCTCAGAGGGAATTTGAGAATCTTGTGCTAATAGTAAAGGTCTGAAGGATAAAATAGTGAATAAATAAATGAATAAGCAGGGGAATATTAGAGATCATGTGATCCATAGCTTCGTGTGTGTGTGTGTGTGTGTGTGTGTGTGTTTGTAAATGCATGTCAAAATCTTGTTTAGAAGTTCCTTAGGCAAAATATCACATTATTAGTGATATTTTAGGATACCTATATAGTGGGTGGCTTTGGCTAGAATAAACATTGAAGATTACAATTCTTGCCTAGTAATTCATATGTCATGAAGTAATGAGTATTTTAGTGGGGTAAAAATTTGAATGAGACGTCCTGTGAAACAGTTGTGAGTCAGGAGGGAGTCAAATGTGCAAACATGAGTCACTTTGCTAGAGAGTGAGTCTCACTAACCCATAGGTCCTTACTTCTGTATGTATTCTTATTTCCTCCATTTTGCATTTCTAATGCCACAGGTTTACTGATGTAGAGGAAATATCATTTTTCTGTGTAAAAAAAAAAGTCAAAAAATGACTCTGACAGTGAATAAGCAAGAAAAATCAAAACTTCTACAGACATAAAGAATAAGTAAAAAAAAAAAGATTTAGATAGATTTCCTTGGAAGAAAAGTAGAATTATTATATAAATTAAAGAGAATGATATCAAAGGTGATGGTAGTTAGAATATCTAACATGTTCACCAAAAGTATTCCAAAAAATACTTTTGTGAAATTATCTTAGCAAATGCTCTATCTGATACAAACAAAAATTTCTTATTCAGTGAGAGATAAAATAACAAAAGGTAAAAAGCTAATTAACTTGGATTCTGAGGCTATTTTAGAGGAAATATGATTTAAAAGGAATAGAATTAACATTTTTATAAATAGTTATATATAATTATTATTTATGTGTATATAATTGTTAACATTATAAAAACTCTTTTAATTTTTCTGATATGCTGCACCTTATAGAGAAAAATTTTTGCAAAGTTTTTTTGAGTATATAGAAATTTTCAAAGCCTTGACACTTTCTTTTTATGATTGTCATAGCTTTGGATAATGCTACTATTCTCTGAAATGTTGACAAATATGAGGAGAATATCTACCAAGATGATCAGAACAAATTTAGTATGGTTAATTAAGAATATTTTATCCCCATTCACTGTATTTGTTTATTGACCAAACATTAAATACTCGTTTATGTCAGTTACTGAGTTTCTACAGTCCTGTTTCTTTGATGGTCAGAGTTAAGAACAATTCAACATATTTTAACAAAAATGTGTTCACCACCAACAATGTACCAAATACTTTGCTAGGTGCTGGAAATATAGCAATGAATTTTATGTCCCTTTATGGGCAATATTCTAAAAAAAATTATCTGGTTGGAATAGTTGGTGTTGATCCACTAAAGAGAAGCTATCCCACATTATTTCCTTTGTGAATCACTATTACCTATTTATCAGTGGTAAAGAATCCTCATTCCACTAAACCTCATCTTCTTTGGCAAGCACACTGATAGGCATTCTCTCTTACCACTATGGACACTGGCAACCACAAGTGGAGATTTGGAATGTCTAGGATGACCATCATCGGAAGGCTCATGCCTGATAGCTCTGAGGTCATTCAACATTACCATGGAGATAGAGTTGTATTTTTTTCTCTTGAACCACATGCAGAAAGGTATATCATCATTCCAGTTATTTGCTGCCTTTCTTTTAAGAAGATTATGAATCCCCTTCTCTTGCCATGAGACCTATAGAGACTCTCCATGGTAGGAACATACTAAACACCCCACTGAGGCAGTCTTGGCCAGTTAACTTTTTGTCCAATAAATGAATTGTGTGTGGTAGCTACTTGTGTGCCATGCAAGCAGAAACAGTAAGAACTGTCACATGATTACCACTGCCCAAATAGGAAGTGCCCCTTCAGCTTGTATCTCAGAATGAATAAGTTTAAAGCAGAGATGCAGCTGACCTACACAGACAATGGGATGCGAGACCTAAAACTTAATTGCTAGGATCCACCAAGATTTGGAAATCGTTCCTGTAGCATTGCAAAGTGAAAGCTAACTGACAAACCACATAAATAGACATTTACATGTTACTAGTAACATGTAATAAAACCAAATTTTATATTAAAAATAAAATTTTAAAATAAAACCAAATTTTATTAGTTTGTGGTTGTCCTCATTCCCTTTTTTGTTTTATTTTTTTTGTTTTTAATTCGTTAATTAACATACAGTGTAATATTAGTTTCAGGTGTACAATATGGTTGATGCAACACTTCCATACACCACCTGGTGCTCATCACAACAAGAGCACTCCTTAATCCCAGTCGCATATTTAACCCAACTCCCCCTCCCACCCTCCACCCCCTGCCACCCACCTCTTCTCTGGTAGCCGTCAGTGTGTTCTCTATAGTTAAGAATTTACTTGGTTTGTCTTTCTCTCTCTCTTTGCTCGTTGTTCATTTGTTTTGTTTCTTAAATTCCACATATGAGTGAAATCATATGGTATTTGTCTTCCTTTGACTGATTTATTTTGCTTAGCATTATACTCTCTAGCTCCATCCATCATCGTTCCTATTTTATTTCACTTTTAGTGAATCCTTTGATCACTCTACCATTAATGGTAAGATGCCATCTCTTCCTCTTGAGGCTTCCATCCTAACTCCATCCTTATCCTCCAAATTACATGAAAGCCTGGGCAGTATAGTCTGTTCCATGCAAAGAGGACCAGCCCTTAAGCAGAGAGAAAACAACATCAACAATAAAAAATAAAAAAAAATAAAAAAAAAAAACACCAAAAAACTCCAATAAGTTCACTAACATCCATGATCTCTTTACTGTCCCAGGATGTAGCTCTTAAGCATTACTTCCATCTGTCTAATGGATGTTTGTCCACAGACGCCATGTTGTAGTTGTTGTCCTAGAACTCTCTCCTGGGTACTCTTTTATTTCATACTCACTTATTCAGCCACAATTTCCTCAAAATGCAATCTCATGCTGTGCTGGAAGTAACCTTGCTTCTCCAGCCTTGGGCTTCATGTTGAATTTAGGTCACCAGGACACATAGTCCTTGCTTCATGAGGAGTTTCCTTCACATCATGGTGTCCTTTTAGTTAGGGGACCTCTTTTTATCCATCATGAGATATTTATCAAACATTGAATGACAGAAACTGTTTCAGATTAGTTCTATGACCCAAAAGGAAGTGGTCCTTTTACAGACATTCTGAAGCCCCCATGACATCCTGTCATTCCCTCACATAATTAAAAGTCCACTCTGGAACAATCAGAAGACAAAGAGTGGTATCATCAAGATGAACAATTATGTGTCTCTGCATGTACAAGGATGGGTATGGAAGCTACCTTAAATTTTAAAAGTTACTTTCTCATATTGATACATGTCACTCCTATTATCTTGCAAATGTCACTACTGCATGTTCAGCATTTAGCAGGAAACCTGGCATGTGTTATATGTTCAACAAATAGTAATATGAATGGGAGAAATATCAATTACAAAGTAAGTCAATAAGATCAGAAACGGACTAGAATTTTCCCACTCCACAGTTTCCTGATTTTCTATTTCTTCAAGTTTCCCTAACTCTTGCAACTTAGTACCTAAGATCTTTGAGAGGGCATTTCAGAGACAGGGAAACTCAGACCCAGTCTTAGAGTATTCATAAGGGCCCTCCAAAAAACTTTAATAAATGATACAACTGGAAGATAAAATATATTAAGAAATTTTTATTCTATTTGTGTGATATTGTCAAGAATGTCTCTTGCTTTCTCATCTTATAATTTAAAAAAATTGATTTCTTCATTTACATGTATAATAAAAGAATAAAAAATACCTATTAGCCAGTTTTGTCAGATGACAAAACACTCAAGGTTCTTTAGGGCTTGAAAACACATATGTCTAACTACATCATTAAAATCAGTAGATAATCATACATTTTCCAAGTCTTTCTGATCTGCAAACAATACTGTGAGACAGGATGCATTTCAATTAACATTTTTATTTCTTTGCTCCAAATCCAAAATTGTATGGTATTATATATACATGGTAAAAAATATCCTTCAAAAAATTTGAAAATTTTTATAATTACTTCATTTTATTCCATTCCCTGGACTTTATATTTACACTAACAATTTTGACTGAAAGAATGACTAGCCAAAAGTCCTGGATGAACTATAAGAAACAACTGGCCAGCCATGAGCTAAAATATATACATTGTCATATGTGTAGGATCCCTATTGTTATTCATGTCAAGACCTCTTAGGTGTTGACAAACAATTGTGTTTTATTATTTTTATTAAAGATTTTTTCTAAGAGCTGTAGCATCTAGCTAATGTTTTGGAAGTGAAAAAATTTAGAATCCAACATCTGTATCTTAGTGGCTAATTGTGCAACTTTGGGCCAATGACATCAGTTCTCTGGGCTGTGATTTTTCACATTTGTAAAATAACAATAATAATACCTAATTCAAGAGGTTTCTGTGTAAATCAGTAATAATACATGTGTATTATGCACAACACTTTGATTGCAAGATGCAGGAAGTGTAAGACAAGAAACATTTATTTCAGTTAACCAAGCCACAAAAACAAAACAAAACAAAATGCCACAATGGAATCTGTGGATTCAAACCGTTAGATTGTTATTCTGACTTCTACATTTGCCTCTTTTTACAAGGAGCTGTGTTCTTTCAAGCTAACTCTCCTCATGGGGTTAAAAACAAAGTTACTGCCAGCTATGAGTTTATATTCTCATAAATTTAATGAATAGAAAGTTCTTTTCAGCCAACTTCAGTTAGAAAAATCCTGGGGAAGAAAGTTGACTCGTCTCACTTATGTCACATGGTCATTTGGGGACCACTCAAATGTCTGGTGAATAGCCCAGTTTTAGTGATATGTCCAGATCTATGATATGAAAAAT
Source organism: Canis lupus dingo (assembly GCF_003254725.2). Classification (NCBI taxonomy): domain Eukaryota; kingdom Metazoa; phylum Chordata; class Mammalia; order Carnivora; family Canidae; genus Canis; species Canis lupus. Next base: position 20,685,998 of record NC_064255.1, on the reverse strand, counting down.
GTTATCTTCAAACAAAAAAAGGGGGGAAAAAGGTGTGAGACAGACCAAAATTAAGTAGCAAAATAGCTTGTTCATCATTTAGAGTATCTGGTATAATATCAGCTAACTTCTCAAAAATGATAGCTAATATTCGTGAAATTAACTTACATTTCTGGGATTGACCATTTAGTTAGCTTAATTTTGGTCTTTGGGCCACTCATGTTTGTTCACAATGGTAAGCTGAGAGGGACCCTCAGTAGGTTCAGTGCAGCATCCATGGCCACTAGGTTAAGAGCTTCCCCTATTGATGGTACATCATCTTTATCTCCAAAGGGCTCCTTCTGTTTGAGATTCCGATGCACAGATTTGAAAATGAGACATTTACAAAGGACTCCATTATTGACCCTCTCATTCAGAGGCAAAGTGAACTACAATCTGCTGGGAAATGCTGAGGTCATTTTGACACACCCAGCAGTAATGAAAAAAAAATCATTCCAGCTTTGTCACTTGCTAGCTGTGTGCCCTTTAATGAAGTTATGAACCTGTCTGCCTCCAAGGGTTACATAGGGATTGTAATAATGCCTAGATGTTCACAGAGTATTTTTGGTCAATTAAGTGAGTTAATGTACGTGCAGGACTTAAAAGAAAATGTTGAGATTGTTATTAATAATAGTACCATCATAGATTTTTTTTTCTGAATAATAAATCTCAATTCCAGTATTTCAGTGCTTCTATACAAAGACTATCTGATTATTTGCAGAAAGGCACCATAGTTCATTATTCATCATATTCATGCCTTAAAATAACAGTCAATATCTGGATGAGAAAATAAAATCATAAGTTCTTTATTGATCTATGTTCTTCTAAATGTCTATATGTTTGAGGCCTTTTAGACAAAATGCTTAGTTATTTTGTGTCTGTTTTGTCCAGAAGCTTGGCATGATGTTGACTTTATCAAAGTCAAAAAGAAAAGTACAACTGTTGTTAGTTTTATAATGTTCCTCTTTTGCTGATGTGTTTGAAAACACAAACGATAAACTAATAAACCCAATAGAGGTTTGATAGAAGAGATCAATATGATACTGTGCTGTCTTTCTCAGATCCTCCTTTTCATTTGCTGGCATATCCTGATCCCAGCTTCTCTGAGGGTCAACTGCTGATGGCTCATAAGTTGCCCCCTTTTTCAGAGAATATGCCCCCGTCAGCTGCTCCAGCTAAAGAATTATGCCCATCCCCTGGGGGCAGCTCAATGCCAGGCTGACTGCTGGTGTATCTAAAGGGGGATCCCCTTGCCTTCAGCAGGACAACACAAATAAGTGGCTAAGGATTCATAGACTATCTTCTGTGGATCAAGCTACATTTTATCTGAGATCACTTTCTTGATCAGCACTTTCCCCTGTTCTGCTTCATTCTTTTTTTTTAAGATTTTATTTATTTATTCATGATAGACATGGGGGGGGGGGCAGAGACACAGGCAGAGGGAGAAGCAGGCTCCACGCCGGGAGCCCAACGTGGGACTCGACCCGGGTTTCCAAGATTGTGCCCTGGGCCAAAGGCAGGCGCCAAACCGCTGATCCACCCGGGGATCCCCATGTTCTGTTTCATTCTTTATGAACTTTTCTGCCAATGCATCTCCTCCACAAGAATTAGGGTCTCAGATTCAACTCCCAGGGAACCTTGCCTAAGACAATATTACAAAAACCTGTACTGTCAAAGGAACCTGCAGGATAATTCAAAGTTACCAACCTATCTCTGAGATTTTAGAAATGCAGATTCCTAAGGAAAAAAAAAACCCATGGAATTAATAATATGGAGAGCAACATAGGAGATGATCATGAAACAAGATAATGCCTCAAGCATTAGACATGGCATATCCTGAACTTGATAAATAAGGTTTAGCAGTTGCTGTTTGTTGGCTTCTTTGTTGACTGGTTTGGTAGATCTGCTGCTGACAAATGTTCATTATTCACGTCCTCTACTTTTTTGGGGGGAAATAAGTCATTGTGTGAGGAGTTGGAGATGTACAGTTCTCTATCTCACAATGCCTTTGCAGAAGGCAGGGCATCCTTTGTCTGATCCAGAACCCTGGGTTCTGTTAGTTGATCGATACTTAGTCAAGCAGCCTTTTAGTCCTGGACTTTGAAGCTTAAGATAGCTGCTAACAAGTGGATGGCTAGACTTCATTCATGACAGCTTATGTGGTGTCCCGCAGTAGGAGTCAAAGATAGTGCCTAGGAATTCCAGCAGTGTCTAGGAGCAATGGTGACAACAACCATCATGAAAGAATTGACCCTACTGTTTAGATATATGCTCATTTAGTTTCTATCTGTGCACCATATGTAATCCTCCATTTTTCATTAATTATATGAGCTCCCTATTTTCCCCAAAAAGTCTCTTTCCAAGTAAAAATAGTACAGTTCCTCTCTCTTGCCTAAAATTTAAAAAAAAATCATTGACACAATACCTGACATAGATTTTCACAATGTCAATCTTTTATGTAAGCCAAACTATATGTTTATAAGTATGAAGAAAAATAACAAAATAATATAGATTAAAACAATGAATTGATTATCATAATGGACTGACTAACTTGACCAACTTTTATTCTACTCTCTACTTTTTGCTGCCATGGTTGAAGTGTTCACCTAACAGAGCACCCACAATATACTAGGCACAGACAGAAATGAACAAGAATCATGGGCCTGTCTCATCTATCACAGAGGTTTACAAATGTCAAAAAACTTAGCAATTAAGTAAAACTTTGCTCACAATTTTGGGGAAGTGTTATCGATGCAAATATAGGGCTAAATAATGAAATATAACAGTAGGACTTAACTCAGTCCAGATAAAGGTATGTAGAGATGATCTCTCTGAGTCCCACATAAGCTGTGGCTTGCTGCATAAGGTACACAAAAGGAACGGCAGACTGACCCCTCAGGGGAAAAGAAGTCAGTGCTAGCACAGGAAAGGAACTAAGAAAAAGCCAGCATGGCTGGAGTAGAGAGGAGGGCGGATGGCATGAAATTGGTGTATGGTGCTAGCCAGGAATTCTGTAGGCCCTTAGACACCACTTTAAGAACTTTTCTTAGGTTTGTGAAAGTCAGCTATCCCTTAAAGAACCATATAATCAGGCTACTTTAGTCTGAGTCGTGGCTCGTGATTAAACCAGATGCATATTTGAGTAAACAGTCTTGACCACCAAATAATTGGAGATGAAGAGAAAAAGTGGAATTGGGCAGGTGTCTGTACTGAATCATCAGGAAAGGGAAGAGCAGCAAGAGAAAATTTAGTCAGAGGGCAGGATCAAGAAACAGAGCTCCTCCCTTAGACCAGCAGGCTGAGAAGAGGTCATGAGGAGGAGAATGCATTTATATGGTAAACTGGACAGGCAAATGCAATCTGCTGGCCAAAATAAGGCCAGAGAATCAGATGAAGGGGACAAGGAAAGGCAGGAGCAAAGCCAGGTCCTTAAGCAGCAAGGAAATAAATCCCAGTAGGGCAAAGCCTCCCTGTAGAGGGAGGTCTGCCTCATGCATGCACTGGGCCTCTTTGGCCCACAATGGTTCACCACAGCCTGAAAGGGTCCACCTCTTCAGGGACTGAGGCTTCCTGGTGGGTGGCTGAGTTGCTTCAGTGCCTAAGTTCATCCTCCTACTTCTTATCTCTGCCTGCCTTATCCCAGTTGATCATCTAAGCCAGGGTTTCCACAGCAGAAAATATCAAACACACACGCACACACGCGCACACACACTGAAAAGCTAAGAAATTAGAAATTGCTGACATATTCCAAGCTGCTCTTTCAGAAACTTCTAGAAAATAGGAGCAAAATATTGAAGAAGGCTGAAATTTATGGAAAAACTGAAATGTCTGAATTCTCTGCTTACTTCCACTGCTTCTTAATTAGATGTGCCAAGTTGGGAAAATAAAAGCCTTCATTATCTTCGTATCAAAGACAGACAGAGCTGTGCAAAGAATAACAAACGTGAGCAAATAAACGAAAGATTCTAGGAAGAAATAAGTGAAATAAATGATGTGTTTGGGGGAAATAAGGAAATAGACTTACCGGTGGATTAAAATTAGAAGATAACAGTGAGAGAACGTAAACACTTAATTTGTGAGAATGGAATTAAGAAAAACAATGATATTAATTGTAAATTGAATGTCAGGGAAAATGTGTTGGCAGCATGGACTAATTGGATTGTCGAAGCTAATCTCCCAAGGGAAGGGGTGGACGTTCATCTTGCATATTAGAGGCGAAATTCTCGCTGGCAGGAGTTAGGATAAAATGACCTAATAGGTCTTTTCCAGCTCTGATTTCTATCATTTGGCAAGACAAACCAAGTCAGGAGTTACACAATTAAGCATCCCTGCTGAAAAAATAAACACAGAACTATCAAATAATGCAGATGCTCCCCACCCCCTCGTCCCCATTTAAAAAAAAAAGGCAAAAGAGATGATCACACCACCAATAAAGCCATAGGATCCAGCCCAGAACAATTCTTGACATGGACCAGAGCTAAATAGATGCTTTCATTCCCCTAGTTTTCTTAATCCTCAAATCTGAATGGAGGGGGTGGCAGGTTTTCAGGGGTGCTGGAAGGCAGGGGCTTTGCATAATCTCACCCTGAAGGTTTGCTCTGTTTGGAAGAGGTTATCCTTTGAAGATGACTGGATAGGATCCAGCAAGTTTTCTTCTGCTCTCACAATCTTTTGCCCACTTTCCTTCACCCCTTCCTCTTGGCTCTACCCATCTCTGGGAAAGTAGGGAAATTACAACAAACTTTAGATCCTTTCTTGGAGAATTGTGAGTGGTGTATTATATCCTAATAGCCGGTTGGCAAATCCAAGCCCTATTCAAAGAAAATCCACTTTGAAAACTGAGTCTGCAGAAATGTGGACATTCCTGGGAAAATACATTTTCTCCTCTTTCTTTTTGCTTTCTTCTTTTATCTGAGGGCTTAAGTTTTCTGGTTTCGTTATTTGATTCAGTGCTTCCGTTATTCTGTTTTTTGGAAATAACCACAGTGTAGACAGAGCCGAATATGTTGTACAGAAATGCCTCTGACTGTTTTGACTGGCACAAGACTGTCCTCTAGGCAAACTGGCAAAATTAGGAGAAAAATAGCTCATCGGTTTGTAGTTTGAGAGCAAGCCGCAGTGAGTACCAACCCCAGTTCTGAGACCTTTCTTCCTCTCATCCTTGCCTTTATAAATGCCTATTTTGGGATTTTATCTCTGAATCATTGAAGTTAGGCAATGAGAAAAACCTGGCATGGAGAAGTCTTTGTGTTTTCTCAAGAGAATGAAACAGCTGCAACCTTTTGGATAAATAATGTTCATTTTCTAGCCATGAATGGACTTTTTTTTAAGTCCATGGAGTCCAGGGTAATTATGTTTTAAAGGCTACCTCTATTTGGTTTGCTTCTGTTATCCTTTTTAGCTCTGCCCAACTCCTCACTGGACTTCAAAGAAGGACACAACTAGATTAAAAACTGCTTCAGGGCACTCACAAACCCAAGGGCAGGTTTTACACAGATATTGAGAAACCAGTGGAAGTCCAACGCATCAAACTTCTAGCTCTTCTTCTAGATCCTTCTTCTGGAGGGTAGGAATATTTTTCACATTTTCTACGACTAATACAAATGACTTAATTTACTCATTTTCACTCAACAAGTATTCTTGAGCAGCTATTATGCACCAGGAAGGCTAGACCTTACAACATTATAGAAATACAACAGTGAAGTAAAACAAAAAAATAAGACATCATGTTTTAGAAAGAGTAATAAAAATAAATTTAATACTGACATTTAAAAATATAAAAGTGGGTTTATCATGAAAGGAAGAAGAAAGAAAGGTAAGGGTGAAGGAAGGAAAGGAGACAGGAAAAATGATTTCTTGAAATGATTTCTCGAGAAAATGATTTTTCTCATTTACTTCTTACCATAAAAGACCATAAAAATTGGACATTAAGGTTTTGATTTTTTTATAGAAAACTAAATATGCATTCCTCTGCTTCAACTACTGGCTAATTCACATAAACCAAACATTTTCTCTTGAATAATCTCATGGCAATGATCACTTTTAGGTCTCTCCAACAATATCAGACATCCTTCTCAACACATGGTATCTTTTCCTTTAAAAAAAATGAATTAAATGAATAAAGTGTTTGTTATCAATATAAATGAAAGACTGGAAAGTAGGAAGTTAGGAAAATCCTAACTACTTTATGGGGTCTCTGCTATTATTATTGCTGATTGTGTTTGATTTCAGTTGATCTCTACTTAATTAATGCATACACTCCAAGGAAGAAAACCTATCCATGTGAAACAGGCATGATGATATTCTTGGAAGTTCTATTTTAATGAAAAAAAAAATACAGGTTCATTATCTTTCAATATCTTTCAAGATATTGTCAAACAAGAAAGCTGTTCAGTCTGACAGTCTTCATTTTGTATCATTTTAGAGCCTAAAATAGTAAAGCATATGTATATGGCCTAATGCCTGTGATTACCATTAATAAATTGGGTCACCATATTTGGGTGCAATATTCGAAATAAATTTAGACACGGTGAATGAAATTAATTTAGAATTATTGATTTTGAACATTTTTTTCATGTCACTCTATAAAAAATAGGCAAGTGAGGAGTAGCAGATTTTAAGAATATTTTGAGTCCAGGGACGCCTGGCTGGCTTAGTCAGTAGAGCATGTGGCTCTTGATCTTGGGGTCGTGAGCTTAAGCCCCACGCTGGGTGTACAGTTTACTTAATAAAAAAGTTTTTTTTAAAGAAGACTGTTTTTTTTTATTTTTTATTTTTATTTTTTTAAGAAGACTGTTTTAAGAGTCCAATGTGGCAGAGATACTGTGACAAATTAAGAATATCACCCTTTCGTTGACAACTTCACAACAATTTGGAGAAAATATTTAAAGCCGGCATATTAATATTTTACGAAGTTCTCAGTTATGTCATTTATTGAACTGTTATATTCAACAGTTCAAGGAATATTTAATAAAGCTCAATTTAATTAGGCCATGCACATATGTAAGTTTTCTCTAAATGCTTTTTTCTAGAAATATATAGCCATTAGAGTTCAACATAAGATAATCTGATAGATGTTACTTTATGAATACCAGTCTAGGAAACAAGTATAAGATGTTCCATTTTTCTCCTTTCTTCTTTTCAAACTATAGTAGGTGAAACGTAAGCTACAAAACATTACAATTTGATTCTATACTGTCAAATAATATATCTATTTATTAGATATCTCAGAACTCTACTTCATGACTCACTTCTCAAAGTCCTGAAAACTGAAAAGGAATTGAAAAAAAAGCATATACTGCATATTTTTAAAGCTCATAATTCATCCGGCTCATAACATTAAAAGTATTTTCCCATAGGTCTTAGCAAGTGGGTCAATACTTACTATCTTTAAGAATAACCCACAAATCGTAACTCTTGATGTTTAATTTGAAAAAGAAAATGACAGCATAGCTAGTGATTGACTTGTCAAAATTCTAACCACTCATCTCAAGGTGTTGCTGAGCAAATTACTCTAAGGTATCGTAGCCAAAATCCTCAGTTAGTTAAATTATCTGCTTCTATTTTGCACAGATCAAAGTAATTAAATAGAATGCACAGAAAGAGATTACTTGAGGGAAAATTTCAAACAGGCCATTCTATCCTTTATCTAACATTTGTACAAAATAAGAGTAAAAATATCTAGATTTTGTTCACTGTTGGCTAAGAGGGAGTTTAATGACCCTGCAGGAGCCATAGTGCAATATTTTCACCCCACTACACATTTTTAATACAACCCTGGTCACTGTGGCTATGTCTATGTTGGTATCTAATCTACAAGCTGTCTCAGAAGCAAAGCCTCTCCCAAGGATGCCGCCTCGCCATCCCCCTGCTGCTGCCAACTCCACTTTGTCAGCCCTTCTGATCTGGTAACTCTCCTGATGGAGTCTGGGTCTCCATTTTCCAAGGGGAGTTTTCAGTGAACTGTAATCTATCTTTCCATTGGCTACGTCTGTAAACCTTGGTGGGCTGGGTGAGTCCAAAAAGAAAAGAGGATGTTTTCTTTTTCCACTGTTTAAACCTCTTGTGAGTAATTCCCCACAGCTGTACAGAAACACCCCCTTTCTGAGTGGGGGGGAAGAGGTCTCAGAACAGAACAGCTCTCTCTGTTTATCAAATTAAAACAAATCATGGCAACAGCTCCTTACTTTAACCATAAGGGAGCCTCCGAGCCCCAATTCGTTTTGTAGGGGGCTTAATTGCACTCTGGGGCTTCAGGCTAGACTTATCCCAAGTTCTCTTGTAGAGTGAAAAAAAGGATGAGGAGAAGAAAACAAGTTTTAAATTGCTGCATGTAAACAAACTGGGATTCTTTTGCAGCTATTATGAGATTGTTCAACAATTAAATAGCTACAATTATAACCCCAAACAATGTTTGACTGGGCTGGCTGCCTAATCAGTGAAGTTGTATTTTCACAGCAGACTAAGCATATTATTGTTAAAATAAATGTTATTGGAAAAACAGCTCTAGAGAATACATTTCTGCCTACAGAGAATTGGTGGTTATTTTCAGAGATGCCAAGAAATTCAGTGCTTACTGTATAGAGGGTGTAAAATAACACCTGTTGTATTGAGTAGACAACATTTAGGTTTGTTTATAGACAATCTCTTCCTCTTAGCAGTTTTAAAACATTCACCACATAGAATTTTCTAGTTTTTAGATCCATTTGTTCTTCTAGTCCAATGTGGTTAAAACGAAGGCTAAGTGATTTTTTATAAGGCCATGCATTAGTATTAGACTGTGAAGTCACAGGTTTCTCTGCATAACCCCATAGAGTCCTTATAGTGACAGTAATTAATTTGTCTTATTTCATATAGATTGTGAGATACTTGAGAGTCTGAGTGTCTACGCCTGGCACACTGCTAGTCAGAGTGTGTGTGTGTGTGTGTGTGTGTATTTGGAGCAGAAGACATGGCTGGTGGTGAGGGTGAGCACTGTCTTAAGTTTATAATCACTTGTATGAAGTATTAATTAATGACCGGGACAAAACGTAAATGCAGGAGTGCTAATACTGACCTGCATGCTTAAACCTACATACATTTTGGAAGATTCTTCGCTGAGTATTTCTAGTTTCTGGAAGAATACTTCTGCTGAATGGGAGGGAGGGAAGAAGACTTTTAATCATAATTCTCTAAACCTTCTTTTTCATCTTTTTCAGCAATTTTTATTTATTTATGATAGTCACACAGAGAGAGAGATAGAGAGAGAGAGGCAGAGACACAGGCAGAGGGAGAAGCAGGCTCCATGCACCGGGAGCCCGACGTGGGATTCGATCCCGGGTCTCCAGGATCGCGCCCTGGGCCAAAGGCAGGCGCCAAACCGCTGCGCCACCCAGGGATCCCTTTTTTCAGCAATTTTAACCAACCTTAAAGCCTTCATCTTTCTACTTCAGTGTCCCTCAAACTTACCAGATCATAAAAATTATCTGCAGTACTTCTTCAAAACACAGCTTCTCTGTCCTCAGGCTGGCCTAAGGAACCAAAATAGAATCTCTAGACAAAGGGACCTACTAACAAAACAAAGTTTAAAAATCACTCTTCTAAATCATTTCTGAGTACCCAAGGATACCAGATTTATAATCTAGGGTAATTCCCACTTCTTTCATAAAGTCAACTGGAAAATTATAATCCAACAAAGTTTCTGTTCATTCAATTCTTTAATGATATATCTACAACCTACATGCCTGTTTTGACTCTAGATATCTATTTTCTGTATCATGATTTTTTAAGATTATTTATTTATTTATTTATTTATTTATTTATTCATGAGAAACAGAGAGAGAGAGAGAGAAGCAGAAACACAGGGAGGGGGAGAAGCAGGCTCCCTGGGAGGAGCCCAATGCGGGACTCTATCACAGGACCCTGGGATCACAACCCGAGCCAAAGACAGACGCTCGACGGTTGAGCCACCCAGGTCCCCCTGTATCATGATCTTTTAACAGCATCATGAACTTCTAAAGGAAAAAGACTGGGCCTTATATTTTTTTCCACATTTAATCTACATTTATTGAGCACCAGCTATGGTTAGACATGGTTTCTGTACACTATGCTTTGGCAAATAATATTTATGTAAGGGACTACTAATTTGTATTTCCTACGGAGTCTAGTAAAATGCATCTCATGTTCTAGATACTCAAAACTCAAACCCACTTGTTGGGCAAATGAATGAATGAAGTCAGACTTGAATGTGTAATACCCCCAAATTATAATCCAAAAAGCTTCACATTTGCCATTATTTCCCAGAATTAAAAATGATTCTGAAAAATGATAACCATGTTGGCAGTTAAAATGTGCCTGCAAGTTTACAGTTGACGAAGACGTTTCATTGCATTATCTCATCTCTTCTTCCCATCAACTGACTGAGACAGAAAGTGCAGATATTATTACAAATATTGTACTTCAACAAGCTCAATTAACCTAGTTAGTCAGAGTCTGACCTTGAAACTGAATTAAAATTCTTGCGGATGGTATGTTGACCCTGAAATGCAAGACTCAACAGCATACGGCAATCGCAAGATTCTGGTTTGGAAGATAAAACTCAGGAGGACACAGAGTTCAACACTTATTAAATGAGTTATTATTATAAGCCACTTAACCACATTGACCCCATTTTCTCATTTAATAAAATAAGGTTGATACCTTCCACTTCATAGGATTATTATAAACACTAAAAGCCCGTTAGAATGTTTTTAGAACTTTTATGTGAGAATTTTGGTTAAGCTCTAAACCAAAATGGATGCCTTCACTTTTGAATACATACTTCTGCCTAATGAACCCCCATAAATTATCAGAGGCAAGACAAGCTAGTGGTCTAACCACAGGCACTGGGATTGCTCTGGCTCTATTTACATCCAGCTCTGGTACTGAGCAGCTGTGTGCCCTGGGAAGTTGTTCAATCCTCCTCCATAGCCTCATCCATTAAATGGATATTAAAAATACCATCTATTGCATGAAATACTTGAAAGAATCAGTAGTAATTACATATGTAAAGACAATGTCTGACACATAGCATTTAACAGATTATTGTTTTTTTTTTTTTTCTAGTGCACAGATAGGAGCTGTGAACTAGAACTCCTCTAAGGTTAATTTCAAATTAATATTTGTTAAAAATATATTGAGCACCTATTACATGCCAGCTACTGCTCCAAGCAAGGGAAGTTTATTCTTAGGCAAGATTATACTTGACTCTTTCTCCCTCCCCACCCAGGACCCCCCACTATAGAAATAAGGAGAAAGGGAACTTTCCTCTGGGTTTCTGAGGGCACAAGTTTACTCAATGAAGGTAGAGAAAAAGGGAGGTCCTTGTCAGCTGTGGAGTGCTGTGATTAACCTCTGGAAACTCGGAGATCAGCTAGGCCAAGACTCACCCGTGACAGTTCACATAGGTTAGAAGTTCACTTTTCCTTAATTGATCCCAGACTCTCGTTATGGACTGTGTCTTCGTTGGTGGCGGGCTTGCTAGGCAGGCTGCTCTAGGTGTCACATCAGATAACAATGACTTCATTTTCCCCCTGGGCATGCTCAAGACACTGTACTCACTCAAGCTGTTCCTATTCTTCCTGGAGAAGTTTTTCCTCATTTATCAAATGACAGATCTAATACTGCCACATTTGCCTAACTTGTTTATCTCAGGATGCTGGAGTCAGCAGTTCTGTATTAATTACTGGCCTTTTAAAAAGCAGAAGATGCTATCTAGAAGTCAGAAATCAAAGTGTTATTAAAATGTAGGTAAATGGACTAGAAAAATATCTCTTCTCTACCTCAAAAAGTTACCATCAGCATCAAGGTAGATTAAAACAAACTAAGTATATTTTCCCAATTAAGCTTTTTTATTTTGAGAAAATTATCAAGTCACATGCAGTTGAAACAAATAATTCAGAGAGATCCAAATTACTCTTTACCTGATTTTCTTCATTGGTAACAGCTTGTAAAAATGTAGCACAATACTACAACCAGAAAATTGACCAAATTTATAATAAATTTATAATAAATAAGTAAATTTATAATAAAATCCACCAAATGTATTTAGATTGTATCAGTTTTACCTACACTCACAGGTGTGGGTTCATATATCTACTGCCACGCTCAAGATACAGAATAATGCCGTTACCATCACCACAAGGATCCCTCATGTTGACCTTTTATAAACACATGCACCTAAGTCCCCCACCCCTACCTCCATCCAGCACTAACCCCTGGCAACCACAGATCTATTCTCTATCTTAACAATGTTGTCATTTAAAGAATATTGTACAAATGCAATCACACAGTAACTTTAAATAGTCTGAAAGTATAAAGAAGTGCCAGCTATTTGTTATTATTATTTGTGGTAATTTTAGAAGCAACAATTATATGCTATTCTTTGCATTCATGATACTTCTTAGACAACTATAATTTTCTGTTAACAGTAGGTTTTCTGGTTTATTTGGTGGCCCCATTGAAAGGAAAATGGTATTAAACAGTAGCTGGAGAGGTTGGGTTTTCTGACAGATTTTCCTGTGGGAAAAGACCTTGTTTTGACAAAACATTGCTAGGGAAAAGACTGGAATCTATAAAACAGGGCTGTTCACTCTTTCTAGAAGTTTTTATTATTAGCCTTATAAAAATAACCCAGTGGCTTTTCCCAAAGAGATATACAATTATCTAAAATGTGATATATAATATACCTTGACAGTCTCTGAGATCAAAGTTGATCTTTTAAGAAGACCAGATGCAGCAAAATCTTTTTGCAGTAATTCTGAGCCAGGACTCCCTGAGAAAAAAACAGATTACAACAATTGTTCTGACAATACAGACAAATTAAACTCATTACACAAATTATAATTATTACAATAATTATCATAGAATGTTTTTAGCATATACTGAATTCTACTAAGCATATTACATAAAATATTTCATTTAATTTTCACAACGTATCTTCATGATTAGTTTCTTTTATCCTATTTTATTGATGAAATTATCAAAGCTTGGAAAGATTAAATACCCCTCTCAAAGCTCCATATCTTGGCAGAACTGATATCCAAACCAAGTCTGTCCAGCTACAAAGCACATGCTGTTTTTTGGAAAGGAGGTATTTTATTCTATTTTATTTTTGTTTTTATCTTGCTAATGTTTATTTCAATAAAATTTAAACTAACAGGAAAATTGCAAGAATGGGACAAGAATATACTGCTTGCCTAGGCTGATCAGTTGTTAAAAATGTACTGACTTTGATTTCTGTTGAAATCAATTATTCCAGTAATAGTCTTTTAGACATATTTCCTCAACCCAGGATCTAAAGATTTGGTTTAGATTTTAGTTTTCTCTTGTTCTGGAATAGTTTTCAAAGGCCAGGTTCTTAGCCACTGAGGAGTACTACCAGGCACCTGTAGCATGACTTTAATGGTGAACCTTAAAGACATTGTAAGGATATAGTTATTTTTCATCTTTTTCTACCATGACTGAATAAATACTAAATTTCCCTTCTCGCCATGATAGATGGTACAAGTGGGCATGGTGTTACTTTCTTTATGCCAGATTTTTCTACTTTGTTGTATATTCAAATAATAAAATATGAATACAAATTTTATTCTACTCAAGTTTCTAGGAGGCCAGATTTCTTGTAGCTTATATAGTCTTCAAAGAATTTCTAAAATACACATTTCAATTTGTCATGGTTCATGCAAAAGCAAAAGGGTCGACAATAAAGAATACCTAGGATTATTAAATATTTTGACTTTGGAATGGAAGGACTTGAGTTGAATCCCAGACCCAGTGTTCCCCAGATATGGTACATTCACCTTCCCAAGGTTTAAGGGAAGGTCCAATATCCTCATTTGTTAGATGGATATCACAATGGTTTTACATGAATGCAACATAAGTGATAGCTGTCAGCCAAATGTCTGGCACTAGTAATCACTGAGTAAGTATAAAGTACTCAGACATATTCCAGTCAAAATGGTAGGATCTGTTGAAAAACATACTCCATGCCACATTCATATGTATAGCTTCTTTTCCATGAAGAGTTCATTTATTTCTGTGCAGAAAATTAAGTTGTAACAATCCTTTTTGGCTTCAGTGCCTTTATCAGTTGTCTTACAGCAGTTGCTAACTATAGGGCCACCTGGGTGGCTCAGTTGGTTAAGCATCTGCCTTCAGCTCAGGCCATGATTCTAGGGTCCTGGGATTGAGCCCTACATCAGGCTTCCTACTCAATGGAGAGCCTGCTTCTCCTTCTCCTCCCCACTTGTGCTCTCTGTTGCTATCTCTGTTACTCTCTCAAATAAATACATTTTTTTTAAAAAAGAGTTGTTTAATATAAAGTCCACTGATAGATATAACATCAAGCACAAGATTTTTCCTTTCATTTCCATGTTGGATTACCACTAGAATTATGGCTCATCAGGCATCCCAGTTTGTGGTTAGAAAGTTGTCCTTTGGGTTGGCCACAAACTGATTTTCTCATTCTGTGGTTTGCTGCAGTTGATTATGTGCCATATTCACTCCTGTGAAAACTATGTCAGTACTCTGTATTTTATAGTAAATCCCTGAGATCAGTTCCTCCTCACTCTGCTATCTCACTCTCCCAAAGTGATCCTTAGCTTTTACAGAAATAATTGCGTTGCCAATTTTTTTCCTGTTTCCCATCAAACAATGATTAAGAAATCCATTTGTTTTTGTTTTTATCATAGTTTCATTTATTCCTTCATTTATTTAAAACTTTTATGAGACCCTGTTTCAATCATCGTTCAAAGAGCTTTAGATACTGTGATGGTTAATCTTATGCGCCAACTTGATCGGGCCACACAGTGCCCCAATAGTCAAATATTATTCTGGGTGTTTGGCTGAGTGTGTTTTGGGGGTGAGATTAACATATAAATCTGTAGACAGAGTGAAGCAGATTGCCCCCTATTAATGTGGCTGGGCCTATCCAGTGAGGTGAAGGCCTGAGTAGAATAAAATGGCTGACCCTCCTTGAGTAGGAGAGAATTCCTTCTGCCTGACTGCCTTCAAACTGGAGCATTGTTTTTTTCCTACCTTCAGATTTGAATCGAAGCATTGGTCCTTCCTTAGTCTCAAACTACTGGCATTTGAATTGGAACTACACTATTGATTTTACTGGCTCTCAGGCCTTCTGATCTAGAATGGACATAATTCTATGATATTATGCTTTCCTGGGTCTTCACCTTGCAGACTCACCCTGCAGATCTTGGAACTCATAAGCCTCCAAGTATGAGCATGTGAGCCAATCCCTTATAATAAATCTCTTTATATATATATATACATATATATACATTCTGCTGGTTCTGTTTTTCTAAAGAACTCTGATATAGATAGTTTAATCTCATTTAATCCTCACACTAAGCTAGTTTTTCTTGGACTTCTTTCAACTTTGAAGACCCTGGTTCTCAGTCACTTTGAAGTACTTGCCCACGATTACTTGCATGATAAATGCCCACTATCTTTGCTGGGAATTGTCTGACTTCGGTGTCCATACCCTTTGCTTACAAGGGAGATAACCCGGCAAAGATTTGTGTAAGCATCTTCATCCCTTAGTACCATGCCGTGTGAACTCTGTACATTCACACACCAGCTCCAAGAAGGGCACAATTTCTGAAAGATATTGAAGGTACTGAAGACTTTATTTCTGCAGCAAAAACTATGACGTCAACCCTGGGCATTAATTTGCTGCCCAGTGAATCACACCACCTTCGACATGCTAGGCATCTCAATAAAGCAAACTGCAATTATCACAAAGGTATGGTTGTTTAATGTTTATAATCATTTTAATGGCTTTTGAAAAATACATTGTTTGTATTTTTGTACGGTGTTTAGAATCCCAAATATGTGCTCTATCTATAATTCTATCCTCATTTTCTTTGCCTAGAAAACTACCATTTGTCTTTTCAAACATTTACTACCCAGATCTAGATGCATGCCTACCTCAGTTAAGTCTAGGATATGTTTTCTTTAACACACTTATCAGGCAGTTTATCATAATGATTCCAATTGTTTCACTCCCCTCAATTAGATTGTGAACACATTGAGAGTGAAGACTGTATTTTATTCGTTCCTGTTTGCCAGTACTTGGTATAATGCTGGGCACCTAGCAGATACTCGATTTAGGGAATAAAGAAATGTTTTTAGGGCAGCCTGGGTGGCTCAGCGGTCTAGCACCGCCTTCAGCCCAGCATGTGATCCTGGAGACCCGGGATCGAGTCCTATGTTGGGCTCCTTGCATGAAATCTGCTTCTTCTCTGCCTGTGTCTCTGCTTCTCTCTCTCTCTCTAACTCTTTGTCTCTCATGAATAAATAAAATATTTTAAAAAATAAATATTTTTATTCAACAAACAGTTATCAAGGATATATGTTATTTGGAACACTTTCAGGTTCCAGTAACAGATAAACAGGTAATAAGGGACAACAAACAGGGCAGCCCAGGTGGCTCAGTGGTTTAGCGCCGCCTTCAGCCCAGGGCATGATCCTGGAGAACTGGGATCGAGTCCCACGTTGGGCTCCCTGCATGGAGCCTGCTTCTCCTTCTGCCTGTGTCTCTGCCTCTCTCTCTCTCTGTTTCTCATGAATACATAAATAAAATCTTTTTTAAAAAGGGACAACAAACAACTAAAAGTTCAGACACATATAATGTCTGAATATACAGGCATATCAAAATGTGTATGTACTGTATAGACACATAGAACGTTTTATTGAACTTTATCGATGTAGCAGTTTCATTTGGGGAAGACTATTTGCTGAATGGCATATATTTGATTAGAAAGTAGTTTAGTCAAGAATAAATATAGCTAAGTTTGCTTTAAGATAGATATAAGTAGCACTCACCACATCTAATAATTTTGCTAGATTTACAAACAACTAACAGATTTTATGGGTTCTATAGGTCCCCTTTGAAACTGTTAAAGACATTCTAAGTACTCTTAGTTATATTTGTTAAATATGCAAGTTATTCTTTCTAAACAAGTTTTAATGTATCAATTTCCCTACATCTATAATATGATAATACACAAGAGGAACTTGAGAGCTCATCCTGAAAATCATTTGGTTTGAGGTCAGAATGTTTAGAGAAAGACATTTCATTGCACTGTAGCTGAGGAAACAAAGGCAGAACTTTGGGACAAAGACTCTCAAACCAGTGGTGACTGAAGGGGAGGGGGAATGAGGGAAAGAGAGCATTTCTGAAAAATGAAAGGAAAGAAAAAGCAAGACAGCTTGCCAGGGAAATGAAAATTAAAAACAGGCAAAGCTGTGTGTGTGTGTGTGTGTGTGTGTGTGTGTGTGTGTGTTTAAGAGATTGAGATTTCAGGAAAAGAGAGGAAAGTGCTATAAATCAACAGACAAGCTTATTTTGTGGGGAGTGAGGAGAAACCTCTTTTAAGTTCTTATAAACTGCTTCAGGAAGGTAAGAAGCTTCCTGTAAACTTTACTTGAATTGCAAACCTTCCTGAAGACTCAGCCGGGAATGAGGACAAATTCAGCAGATATCCAAGAGAGGAAGTGCCGTTTATTAGGACCTTTTATAGCATAAACAACTATGTATCTCAACCTTGAAGTTGCCCAAGCATTGCTACTCGCTATTTAAATAACTTAATGTTTTTATATACCCCAGGAAGTCAAGAATATACCTAGGATGGGAATAAACATATTTGAATACATTTAAAGTGCATTTGGGAGGGGAGGGCATCTTTTTTCTGTCATCACTCACCATCATCTAACAACATCCTATGAAATGTACTCCGTAATGAGTCAACTCAACCACCAATTAAGAGATGTGTGTTTTACATATTTCTATATAAAGATATATGCAAATATATTTGTATGTTGTATATTTCAGCTCATTTATTCATGTATTCAATATTAGCCTTCTAACATATGCAGACTCATTGCTTGGCCCTTGAGATATTAAGCTAATACAGTATTCCTACAGATGTGAAGATCATCTAGGAAAGAAGATAGGCATATAACTATTTTATGAAATAAAACATTAATGATGGATAAAAATAGAGGAGAGACAAATAGTTATATTTGCAATAGTAAAGACATTTTCCAAGAGATCCCATTTAAGCTGTGTCTTAAAGTGGTACCTGCTATAGATCTTTAAAAATTCCAAGTCTGTAACCTTGTTGGTCAATTCATTCAATCACATGTAAAAGGAAAAGCAACCGAATTATATGATGGTGCATGATAAATTTTCTGGAACTTAAAATCAGCATTACATTTCCCCAGTCATAATTACTTTTTCCCCTCTTCTCAAATTGTCCTGCATAGATAAGAGTTTTGTCTAGTCTTATGCATCTAGCTAAAATATATGTTTCTCAGCCTCTTTTGCAGCTAATGGAAGCTATGGAATGTAGGTGGTTGTGTTGTTTGCAGCTTCCATGTCAGTTGCTTAGAGGATGTTGCTTCCCCGCTACTTCTCCTTTTCTTAGTCTTCCTGTGGGATAAAACCTATAGCAGGGGCCAGTTTTGGCCTGGGTTTTCTTAATGGCTTGTAGAGCAGTGGCTCCACCAACCTGGATATTCACTTCTACACTATTATAAGAGAGAGATAGAAGTTTCTATCTTATTTAAGCCAGTGTTTTGGACCTATTTGTTAAAGCAATATAGCCTATATCCTAATTAATGCAAGCATCTCTTTTCCCCCTTGTCAAAATTCAAAATTGAGTTTAAAAAGCAAAAACACACTGTAAAATAGTTACAGGGGAGCAGGGGAGTGTTAAACACACACCCATACTTAAATTGCAGAAAGAACTCATATGTAAAACTGACTTTTAAAGCTTTTCTAAGTAAATGTTCCATTAGCTCATTTCCTTATAATTTATTATAATAGAGTGCATTTTATAGTTTTGAAGTCACACAGACCTACATTCAAATGTCAATTCTCACAACATAATGATAATGTTATTTAGTGCCATTTGTGTGTTGGAAACTGGGTTTAATGCTGAGTATTTGATTCCATTTAATCTTCGGAAAAACCTAATGAACTAACTAAATATTCCCATTTTACAGTAAGATAGTGAGCAGCTTAGAGTACCTCAAGAGGTCATACTTACTGATAGGAGAGATGGGATTATATTCTAGGTCATTCTGGCTTGGAAACCTATATTGTACACTGCTTCATCACGTGCTAGCTGAGGGCCCGGCTCAAGTTCCTTATCTATAAAGTGCCAATAATATTTAGCTACTTTTGAGGTTGCTGTGAGGATTGGGTAAATCTGCATTTGATGCCCTTTCAGATCCTGACACATAGTGGGTACACATAAGTGTTGGGTGCCATTCTTTCCTTGAAGGTTTCAGAACTCTCAGTGAAGGAACAATATTCTTCTCACCTCCATAACCTTCAGTGTCCTGTAAAATGTTGGTAAAAAGGAGGTGTTTCATAAATATGAGGACAATGAGGAGGATGAGGAAAATAGGTCTAAAGACCAATAAATTTTTTTAAAAAGGTAATAACAACAAGCATCAATAAGGCCAAAAGCCTTGACATTTACTATATTTTAAGAAATATAGTAATTACTTGACATACATTTCCTCCTTTACTCTTCATGATAGCCCTGAGGTTCATTTTATTATTTTTCCCACTTTACAGATGAGGCCACTGAACTCCAGAGAAGTTAAGTAGCTCACTTACAGTCACACAGATGTTAAGCTATAGTTACAGCTTTTACTTGAACAAGCTTTATGTTTGC